>NC_138196.1:55135515-55313876 GCF_964194105.1 Spermophilus citellus | reverse complement strand
TCCTCCTTCCAATGAAGAATTTAATAATCTTGGGCACAGTTTTTTTTTAGAATTTTTCTAAGATGTTTTCATGTCTCTCACTTTCATACAGAGAGCACTGGAAAAAAATAACCTATTTATTGCTAATCACTTTTCTCTGTCTTTTGATTGTGACACAACTTGTCAGGCGTTTATTTCTCCATTGTTGAACAGGGACAATGTCCAATCATGTAAACTTTTTGACCTAAAATCCCAACATTTATAGGATGAGATGTATAATTCCTTCAAACACCTCTATTTTAATTTTTATATATTTTAAACTTCTAATTTAGATCAAATTAGTTACTTTTAATTGAATCTTCATTCTTTCTTTACAAAAATGAAATGGAGATGTAAATAAAGACATTCTTATAACAAACTTACACTGAAATTCAAAGATGTACAAATAATGCAATAGAATCATGCATAGTTTTAAAGTTTTGTCTTCAAATTTGCAAAGTGAACATAATAAGGATAAACTAATCATAAAGGTTTAGCTTCGAGATGCTTATCTTACCTTCTCAAAATTTCTGAAGGGCATTTCTTTTAAACATAATTTTTTATAACAAACTGATCTTTTTCAGTTATTTAAAACTTGTAAGGAGAAAGAGTATATGCTGTAATGCATTTATCACCACATTCAAAAAATGTCTGATAGTTGATTTTTACAGTTAGGCATTTCTTCTGGGTCTAAGAATGATACTATAATAAGTATAAATTTTATGATGGATTTTACAATATTTCCCATATCTACATATACATTTCTATAAAATATCTGTATTTTACTTTACAGGCTAAGGACATTATAAAAGATGTATGCAATATAATAGTTCCACTTACCACCATTAGAAGTGGATAAAAGATTAGTAAAATAAACTGAGGACAAATTTGCTAGGACAGAGGAGAATAATACTTTAAAATGAGACAGGTTTCTTAGAAACAATGTAAACTAGGAGATAAGCATGTTGTTTTAAATGCATTTTCACTATTTTATATGTGAACTTGGAAAATGATCTATTTTGTATTTCAGGTTTTAAATTATAAGTAGACTTATTATACTTAATACATAAAATATAAACTGTGATAATTAACATGAGAACATTAATTGTAGTATATAATAAAGAACTTGGAGTAATTTTAGGAACTACATAGAATTATACCCCATATACTAGAGTCTGTTGATTCGATTCTGAGATCGTTTTCTATTGTCACATCTGTCTGGTGGTACTATCCAAGTCTAACAGGGAGAAAAACATTCACAGTCTCCTTGGGTATACCTATTTAGTTTTAAGATAGTATTTACTATGAGTTTAATAACATCCTCAAAGGAATACAAAATAATTGTGAAGTCTTACTTGTATTTTCAAATTTTCTACCATGTGTTTGAACAGACAAAGGTAACATACACTGAAGATGTAGAAAATATCAGAACAAAGGTATATAACCAGATGCTGCATCTTCTCAAAACATTCAGCAGAGCACAAGTTTAAAAGAGTGAGAGACCCATGTTGGCCAGAGTCAGAATGTTTCATAAAGGAGGTGGACTGGAAGGCAGGATGTAATGGAAATGTTTCTTATAGAATGAAAATAAGAGAGACATTAATAAAGTAAATACAGTAGAAAATGACTATTGCTTGAAAACAGGCTTTCATGTTGGTAGAAAGATGAACATTCAGTTGCATAGTTAGAATGGGATTAATTTGCAATCCTGCAACACATTTGGTGGGAGATGGGGAATACCAGGGTTCGAACTCAGGGGCACTCAACCACTGAGCCATATCCCCAGGCCTATTTTGTATTTTATTTAGAGACAGTGTCTCACTAAGTTGCTTAGTACCTTGCCTTTGCCGAGGCTGGCTTTGAACTCTTGATCCTCCTGCTTCAGCCTCCCAATCTGCTGGGATTAACAGGTATGTGTCACTACACTGGCCTTGCAACATATATTGAAGTATACTTTCAGCACTAAAGAATTCTTAAACCAACTGGAATTTCCCAGTCTATTAGAATTTCTTTGGGCCTAGCAAATCTACGTATTGATCATTCTATCACAAAATGTAGCATCTATTTACCATGGGCCACAGTGTTGGAAATGTTCCTGGGGGTAAATGCTGCTTGTTTGTCATTTACCTGTGAATATTTGTCTTTCGCCAAAAAGGCAACCCCCTGCAAAGCAATATTAATGCTGTATTAAAATTTATTACTATACACACAAATTGAATATTTTTAGTAAAATGAAATCATGCATAATTAGCCATTCCAACAAGATTATATCCAAAATTATATTTAACAAGTAGTGATAAATCATATTAAACAAGAACTTGTATTGTGTTAAAATTCCAAAGCTTCAGAGTGGTCAGTTTATTAAACATTCAAGAAGAATATAAGGTGGATACAGATTTGATAAAAAAGAACAAAAATGTCAACGGGGAATTTTCCCCTGTGTTATTGTTCTTCTATTATTGTATTTTTTCTGTATATGTGTTGATAACTAACTGGAGACAGAGCCAAACAGCCCCAATTAATTCAGCACTGTTTGGCACAATTGGCACCCCCTGCTGAGAGAAGAGGAGATCTGAGCTAAGCAAAAGTCTGAATTGGCTCTTCCTAGTTAGAGAGATGTGCCTCCCCAGATGAGCATCACCCACATTACCTGCAGTGCATTCTGGGGGAAGCTAAACTTGCAGGTCAGTACAGAAAGACCAATGCATACATTTTAGCCTAAATTTTAGAAGAATTAGGCCATCACAGATTTGAGATTTGCATATGTGTTAGAGTATGGATTCAAGTGTGAGCATGAATATTTTTGTTCGGGGTTTATTTTCAAAAATTGCTGAGTTTGATCCAAATATTCCATGAATCCTCGGTTTTGCTTTTATGTGGGAATGTACACGCTCTTAAAAGTTTGCTGCCTAGGGCATGCATTTCCACTACTCCTTTGTATTAAAATCCATTAAACTTGTCTTCATATATCTTCAGGCTTTTTTTTTTTCCCTCTAACCCTTGGTAATTCAATCTTGACTATTTTGGAACCAAACCTATAAGGAATTTTCAAAAAATCATCTTGAGTTTTATTCAAAGAAAACCAAATTTCTTAATGAGAAGTTGAGAAATCAGTAGGTCGGACTCCTATTTGAAGAAAAAGCTGACAGCTCATTTTATTTTAACTATCATATGGGAACAATAGTATGTTGGAATAGATTATAAAAGCTGGAATTTCACTGGTAATCAGGAATCTAAGATATTGTTCTTTGGTAGGGAAGCAAAGGTAGGAAGCATTGCCTATCCTTCTTGTTGATAGAGGTAACTGTTTCATTCGAATGAATAGTTGCAAGGTATTTAAGAAGTTTTAAGTCAAAGCAGTTTTAGGGTAAATGAGGTTTTCATTTAAAAAAAAAGAGAGAAATATTTTTCTCCTAATAAATTCTATTAATACTTCATGCGTTAGCAATCTTAAGAATTATTGTGCATCTGGGAAGTATTAGAATTTTACCTGAAATTATTTCCAGTACTATAAAGTGGAGTGTTCCCTTTTTCCAATTCCTACAATTGAATGTCAGATTGGATGCTTCCTCTGCTCTTCCATAGCCCTCCAGGCAACATATGTTATTAAACCACAGAGAGTCACCAGGGAGAGCAGAGAGCATGTGGGAAATTAGGGATCCTAAGTAGAGAGAAGTTGGCAAATCTATAAAACTGTGGATAATCTCTCTCTTGAGCCATCTCTCCACTTTAAATTATCCCTGTTAACCAAAATAAACTTAGGGCATCATTCCATGGCTAATGTGCTTTGAAATATTTTGCTCAGTTGTGGTCAGGAGGTCTGTCTTGCATTTTTATAACAAATGTGTTCTCTTGGTACTCAATGCTATTGATTTTGTGGCCAAAGGGATGTGATCAATGAAATGACAGCTGTAGCCTAAAAATGATTAGAGTAGGAAATATAGTAATGATGAGCTAACCTCAAAAGGCTGAGATTTGAGCTGCTTATCTGGACCTTTTGCCTTTTAGAAATTGGGAGGGAGTCCTGAGAGAGCTACTTTTAGCAAGGATTCTGTTGACACATACTTCATGTCAGGTCAAAAATACCATAGAGCAGCCTTTCCACTGTATTTTAGCCAAGGGGCAATAAACCCTTAAAGGCCACTGTTAAAAAAAATAATAAAGTTATATTTGTTATATAATGGAAAGAGGTGACACTGAGAGTTCTTAACTTTAAGTTTGTGAAAAGAATCAAGTTACATTTTTCCCTCTTTTTCAAGCATAAATGTGGCCAACCGAAAGTTCAATTTCCTCTACTTGTGTAAACATTGGTTGACATGTATTTCATTGGCACCTACATATAAGGGTTTTGATCTGTCTTATGCTTGTTAAGTTCTTAAAACTGTTATTTAATTCATCCAGCAGGTATTGGTATGCTTCTGTGTAGAAGGTACCAGGCTAGGTGCAGAGGATTAAGGGATAATGCTTTATTATTGATAGTCCATGGCTTTTACAAAGGGGTTCTGCGCAAGTAAAGTCAATCACAAATTGAGAACATCATAGTTGAAATTTCATTTAGTACACCAACCTACTGAACCTCAGAGCTCAGCAACATAGTCCGTTGTGAAGTATCAGTTGTTCCCTCTCAGGGTCCTGTGGCTGACTGGGAGCTGCAACTCACAGCCGTGACCTACCATCTGGAGAGATATCTTACTGCTCATAACTAGCCTGGGAAAAGATTACAATTCAAAATTCACACCGGAGTTGCTACTGAAAGCATATTGGTTCCGCATCATCATAAAGTCAAAAATACTTAAATTAAACCATCACAAATTGGGGACCATATGTATAATTCTTTGCTTTAAGACATCCTACACTCTATGCAAACATGTTGCTTTGCAATGGTTTCATCCAAAAAGCATAGCCCCATGAAAGAAGAGAAAACAAGTTTATATACATGAAGGAAGACATTCAGAAAGTTTCCTGGAAGCACTAACTGCAATTAATATGAAATTCAATAAAACTCGATTAGATTTTTTTTCCTCTGTAAAAGTCCAAAGAAGAGAAACTTTATGCAGTTTTATAATATTGAGCTCCATAATATTAGATCTTGGAGGGTGACTTGAGAAAGAGAAACAAGAGAGGAAATTAAGCTAACACTGGACCTGAGTAAATTCAGACATGGTGCGAAGTGTCCTGCTAAGGAACTTGACTTTACCTGTGGGAAATGGGCCATCACTAAAGGATTTAAGCAATGAAAAAAGGCAAAGACAGACTTGGCAGAAGAAGAGCTCATTTAAGCATAGTGTACTTTTAGCTGGAGAAGCAACAAAGACCCTGATTTAAAATTCTACCTGTACCAGTTTGCCCAGAAGTATTACTGGGATAGTTCTGAGAAATAGCATACTTCTGAGGGAACTGAAATATTAATAATACTTATCTTTCCATTGATAGTTTTATATGTTCTGGTAAAATGGGAGCTATTTGACAATTATATAAATGCCACCTAAATGTGCCCATTGAATTAAAAATGCTATCATAAAAAGGTTTACATATTCTCACACTAATTTTCTTCATGTGTTTTATAAATAATAGACCTTGACATTTTATTAGATGATATCCTATGGCATGAAAAAAATACTATCTAGTATGTTTCTGGAGTACATTAAACACACTAGAAATTTCCGCTTTTCATAGATCAAGGTGTATATCTATGTTATGTTTTTAGAACCTTAAAAGAGGAAGCAGAGGGGCTAGGATTGTGGCTCAGCAGTAGAGTGCTCGCCTAGCACATGCGAGGCACTGAGTTCGATCCTCAGCACCACATAAAAATAAATAAAAGGTATTATGTCCAACTACAACTAAAAAAAATTAAATTAAATTAAAAAGAGGCAGCAGAAAAGAAGGAATTCTTGAGTCTATACACTTATTTAAAATAACAAGACACGTGCCTTTGTACCTTTGCATTTTATGAATCGACTTTTCTCATAAATAAGGTATAATCAACTCTTTAAATAGCCTATCAACTGATTTAAAAGAAACATATCCAGCATAAGCTGAGTGTCTGATATTGTCTCATTTCAAAATCAGGATTTTTTCAGTATTATTTAGATATTTCATTGATATGAAAACTGAACGCTTGAGACTACAGGCAGCACAGTGCCTCAGGCAACACAGCATATCAAAATATAGTGCACAGAGAGACTTTTACTGCTTCTGCTATTTAAAGACCTATTTTCATGAGCTTATTAGCTACTAGTGATCCCGAAGGAGAAATACAATTAAAACTTAATCATACCAAAAGCTGGGATTCTTCTGATTCAGCGAACTTGTAATCTATTATATTTAGTAGTTTACTTTTGAATGTCTGAACACTGAGAATGAGAATCATATAAATGGACTTGATTATGTGGTGATACAGCTTCTCTGAATTTACATGGAAGGATTGGATTATTTTGTGCTCATTTTACTCCTTATGCACCCCCCCCACACACACACACACACATTTTCAGGTTCTAAATTGTGGCATCTCTCTTTTCTTTTATGAAAGCAGAATAGCTCCTATTCCCCTTGACTATCATATTATACCATTCCCTAGATTTCAGATATGAAATCAAATCCTTATAAAATAGATGATGCTAAAGAATTTGAGCCCACATTAGCAAGTCAAGTAAAGAGTTTAGAGATATATAAAAACCACAGTTGGATGATCCTATATTTGCTCAGGAGCTCGAGGTGAACAGGGAGATTCTATTACTCAGAGTACAAAGAGGAAGACACTGTTTCATTTACAAATATTGATTCCTGTGCACCTTCCTATCCCCTGTCCTCAAAGCCTCTGTTACAGAATAGTTTGAGCTTCCTTCAAGCCATGTGAAACAGAAGCAATAAAGGAAAGAGGAGGCTTGAAGCACTCCACCTAGGAATGTATTTTTCAGTTTTAATTCAGGGGCCATTCTGCTTTGTTGGATCCAGAAGGACTGGTCAAAGGGCATCAGTGCATTGGAGACACTGGGCTACCAGTGGTTCTGTTAGATTTGTAACCACTTTCCAAGTCTTCCTCTATGTGCTGATTCTGAGGGGACAACAGACCTTGCTGTGTTGCTGTCAGCTGGTGCCACAGAGGTAATCTACTTATCAGGCAGAGAATCAAGGCCTTTCAGAAAGTTAGGGAAGAACTGAAATGGCTTGGGTGTCACTCTGGAACAAAACTTGATATTCTCACAGGTGCACCTCCTTCCATGTTGCTTTTGAGACTACTGGTTTTGGGAAATGAATTCATTTCTGTGTGTATTTTAACTTCGCCTCAGATTGCAATTATTTTTGTACTCACTCTTGTCTTTCTATAGGAAAAAAGAACAAAGAATACCATCCTGGGGGCTCTCTCCACTAAATGAAGTTTTGCTCATCATTTCAAATGCATTCAATGAAGGGGAAAGGCCCAGGATGGGAGCCATAAAAGATTTGTTGATCTAATGATAGAGAACTCATGGCAAAATTGTACCATTATGATTTTTTTTTTTTTTAGGTAGGGTCTACAGCTAGCTCTCCTAGTAAATGATTTTGTTAGGTAGAACCTACTGTCAGCACCTGCACTAGAGTTCTCTTGCTTTACTCTTAGTCCTTCTGATTTCAACTTCTTTCTTTGACTTCCTTTCTATTCTCTTCATTACATTGTGCCTGTTTTGTCCTGCGCTTTAATGTTTGGAAAGTTTCACCATTCAGCATGCAATTTTTAAAAATCTATTGTTAATTGGGAGAAATCACTACAAATAAACACACATTTTTGGATTTTTTTAGTTGTAGATGGACACAATTCCTTTATTTTACTTATGTATTTTCATGTGGTGCTGAGGATTGAGCACAGTGCCTCACATGTGCTAGACAAGCACTCTACCACTGAGCAACAACCACAGCCCAAACACATAGTTTTTACCAAGAACTATTGGTAACAAAAATTATCCAATAGTACTGAAGAGCTTCCTTCTTTCCTTTATGAGAAGAAATAATCACTACTCTCTGAGGCAGAGGGCATTTGTCTTATTATATTGTCATAGAATCCACGACCATCTACTTTAGGCAATTTGTTCTGAAAGTGATACAACTATGCGTCCACATAACAAAAGTGTTTACATATCAACCTTGTGCAGAAGGAAACATCTTCATTCATTCCTTTTTTTGTATGTTGATTAATCACCTTGTGTTAGATACTTTTCTAGCAATTTGGGAAATTCCTATGAATATAGCAAACAGTGATCAGTGTCTTTATGATTCTTCTAATTCTACCACTAAATAATGAGCTAACAATTAAATCCATAGACACAAATAAAAAGAAAGAGAATTTTACAATGTGAAATATAACTCTATGGAAAAGGAAAAAGTAAGAATAAGGTAAAGTGGTTGGGGAATGTGCCAGACAGAGTGGAAAGAGCTGTCTCTTCACTTAACCTGAGAGCAGAGTTTCTCTGAAGGTTCAGGTGATCAACTTTTTCTCCTCTCCTATAAATAAATATGCTATCCAAGGGATGGATGTCACTTATTATAGAGAGATGTGTAATTCAGATTGTATCTTTACCTGCATGGGGTCTTGGAAGGATGACTTACATCCTTTTGGGTAGTTCAGTTTTTTAGAGCAAGATCAGGGACTTAGGCTGAGAGCTGGGGAGGTTTAGGTGTGGTCCGTAAGCAAATAGGCCCGACATTTGACCAATGTATTTGTGGGAAAGAGGCTGTTGAAAGCTTTAATTTAATAGCTGTTATAAGAAGGAAAAAAACATTATGTATACATCAATGGCTAAGACTGGTTTATGTCTATCAATAATATTTACTGGATGCTTATTACAGACCACGCAATGTTTTATTATTTCCTACATTCATTTCATACTCAAAATGTCTCTTATTGTAATTACTACTATCATTGCATTTTACAGGTAAGGAAATTACAGGTGAAACATTGAAATTAAGCTATATGTTCACCAGTCATTATAGAAATTATTTACTATTTTGTCTTTCTCATGTTTAGAATGAGACTAATATTACTTTACTTACAAATGTTCATAAGGAGCAAGAGAGATTTCCTATTCAAATAACCCAGTGGCCTATTTTATTGCCTAAACCATGACTATTCCTACAAAACTTCACTCTCCTTACCCAAAATGGTGCACTTAAGTTATATGGTAGAATCAGCATTATTTTTCTCCCTGTACCTATAGTTATATTAACTTCCAAGTTCTCATGTTCATGATTTATTCCATCTTCCCTTATTATTAATGATCTGCGACACAATATTCTAATTTATATGAAATAAAAATAACAGCAAACATTCACACAACATTGTCCCTGTATTCTGGGTACCATTCTAAATATGAGTTACATGATTTAACTCATTTTAATATTTTAACATTATAATTTAATAATATCCCTCTTATGCAGAAAAAGAAACTGAGATGTAGAGGAACCATTTGCCCACTGTCCATGTGAGATGAACCTAGAGCCCAGATTTCCAGTTTAGGAGTTTATGCTGTTAAGTTTTACATGAACTTGCATGTATATATTTACACCTTTTTAATTTTTTTAATTTATTCTAATTAGTTATACATGACAGTAGAATGCATTTTGACATGTTGTACACAAATGGAGCACAACCTGTCATTCCTCTGCCTGTTCATGGTGTGGAGTCACATGAGTAGTGTAATCATACATGTATACAGAGTAGTAATGTCTGTCTCATTCTACTGTTCTTTCCATCCCCACCATCCCATGGCTCCCCTCACTCCCCTCTATGCAATCCCAAGTTAAAAAAATACACTTTTAAAATTGTTTTATTATGCATAAAATCTGAAAGCCTTTGTTCCATGGTTTTAGATATTTTTGGGGGTAAGGGTTATATCTTTAAATAACACTGAAGCAAAGAATCAGTGTCTAGCACTCAAAGATGAGCAGCTCATTACTATGTAATTCTGTCTTCGAATCCAAAACACCAGTTCACGGGGTACGTCTCTGAAATCACATTTTAGCCAGGCTTATGGCAAGAATTACGTTATAATCTCACAGGTTTAGAAGGTCACAGTTCTGCCAAAATGCTAATCAACAACATTTCAGCTCTGAAGCTACTAACCTAGTACAAATTATAAACTTATTTTGGTGGTCTTCATTTATAAAGCAAAACCCAACTGACTTAATCATATTTTTGTACCCAGAAACAAACAAATAAAACCCCTTGATCTCAAGTTATTATTTGTGACATACTAGGAATTTGAAAATTATTCCAAACTGCTTCTGGAAAGAAATATAATTAAAAGGCTTGAAAAAACCTTTTAACTTTTAGTAATTGTAATCAGTGATACATTTCCAGCAGAACATTTTTTTTTCCTACAAGCTGTTTACAAAGGAATTGTACTGAGACCCACTTCATTCTGATTTGTTTTTCTCTTATAATGGTCTTGAAACAGAATATGTTCTTAGCTAGTGGAGGATAATCTAATACAAGGCTTTTATAGATATAAAAGATTGCCTATTACATCTTTCTTGCCTTCAGACATTTAAAAAGTACATAAATATTGAAACTTTTCAAGTGTCCATTTAGACATTATTACTGAAAACTTAAGTATTGGCAGTTATGACATGCACCACATCCTACATTTAACAAAATTGTTAAATTCTAAACTTGCAGGTTATCTTGTGAGACAGGGTGAGAGACTAGTGTTTTTCTCACCTTCCCTCATTTTAAGCACAAAGTACTAGGGGAGGTGATATTCTGAGAATTTTATTAAGTATTAAAATTTATCTAAAAATGTCAACATTATCTAAAAAGAAATTATTATACAAAATGTTTAGTATTTTTATCTTTCTGGTGATTTTTTGTTTTGGCATCTTTGTCCATAGTATGGGATGTAATACTCCAACAATAACAAGTGGAGCTACTTTATAATCTCCACATTTTCTGATCATCAGTATTTCTTATTGAATTTGAAGTCAGATCTGAGAATACACACTATTTTTAATGGCCATGATCATAGCATCTGTTTACTGAATACCTACTCTGTGCCAGGTACCATTCTAAATAGGAGTTACATTACATTAAGTTCTTCAGAAATGTTATATCAGTTAATCCTATCAGAAACCACATAAAACCATGCAAAAGAAATATTTCCAGTTTATAAGTGAAACTAAAATCTAGAGAGATAAGTAATTGCTCAAGGTCACATGGCAACTGTCACCCCTGAATACAATTATGGTCAATTCAACTTCTAGAACTAAGACTTAACTGCTAAGCTATTTTGACAAGAATGTTCTTGAAGCCATCAACGAGGTTTTGCACTTGAGGGCTTATTTCTGTAATATGACTTAATAGAATGATATCTGAGAAATCTTCCAGTTTCTATTTCCATCAAGCTTGAAATGTAGAAACATACTTTTAATCAATCAGGAAAAATAATTTCATTATATTGTTGAAGTTTCAGTGAAGTAATTAGAGGTCTTTGATAAATTAACTGGTGAGTTACATCTTATTTATTTTTCTTACTTCGAAAGCTTATTACCTCTGCTCCAATATGATGTGATCTATTGTATACAAAAGCACATCTGAGAATAACAGCCTAAACTAGGCAGTGAATAAATATATCTCATTGTAAACCAGATTTATTTATTGATTGGCTGCTAGTTGTAGGAAGATGTTATTAAGTTCCTAGGGCTGCCATAACAAATTACCAAAAACTTGGTGACTTAAAACAACAGGAATTTATTTTGTCTTAGCTCTGAAGGACAAAAGTCTGAAATCAAGGTATCAGCAAGGCTATGCTCCCTCCAAAGACTCCAGGGGAGATGCTCTGCTTGCCGCTTTCAGCTTCTGGTTGCAGAGATTCCTGGTTTGTGCTAATTTCAGCTTCACAGGACCTGTTCCTTCTCCCTGTGTGCCTCTAATAAAAACACTTCTCGTTGAATTTAGGACATAGTTCAATAATTCAAACTGATTTCATCTTGAGATCCTTAAATTACTTACATATGCAAAGACCGCTTCTCCAATAAAATCACATTCACAGGTTTTAGGGATTCAAATGTAGACATATTATTTGGGGAGATTATGATTTACCCAATGACAGTAGAAAATGACATATAAATTGAGTTGGATCATTAAGTAATAAAGACAGAAATATGGGAAGTATGGGAGGAAAAAAAGAGCCTGGGCAGTGGGATGAGGCAGGATGCATTTTACTGTGGACCTACTGGGATGCCAGGGGTTGGTTTGGAGCTTGAGAAAGAGCTCAGGATTAGAAATACAGATTTTTAAAACTCCTCATGAAAGAAGGCAAAGTCATGGAAATGTTTAAGTTTGGCTAAGAGGAGAGTATAATGAGCAAAGAAGGATGAGAAAGAAGTCAGAGACGGAACACACCAGGGCTCAATTTCATTATATAAAGAGGCAAAAGAGGAGCTGTCAAGAGACTGAAGAAGATTGTTCCATTTGGGGCAATCAAAAAATAATGCATTGTGTTAAGCACAAGGATGGTTTCAGAACGGAATCCAGAGAATACAATGAGGAAAAGTGGATTCAGGAAAATTCCAAATATAAATTGCCTATTTGATAATATTATCAGACCTCAGGTGTCTCTGTTGGTAATAGGGAGAATCATGGCATTTTTACCCACATCATCTTTACTCAGTGGTTATTTATTTAGTGTTACCTGCAAGAACAATGCATTGATTTCAAACCTTTTACATAATCTCTAGCCCTTTGTTTGGTTCCAAACATGTGGATGAGAATCTGGAATAATTTTACTGTATAGCAAACTGACCAGTATGATAAGTATCTGTGGTTGTCACTGTTAGACCTGACCCCTGGTCCCTGCAGACCAGAAGGTTCTGAGTGACTGGTTTCCCTCTCCCCTTTTGCACATGAGGATAGTTAGTGATTCTGTCTATTAGACTAAGCTAGTAAACAAGCTGGGCCCTTTGGGCACAAGGATGACAGTGGCAGTAGGCTCAAGTTATTGCCTGTCATTTTGTCGGCTTTGTTTCTTTTCACCTATTGTTTAGTTTGGTTTTGATGAAAATACATCTCTGAATATATACCTTACGAAAAGGACTTGTTGTATAACCCTTGCACCTAAACCTGGTATCAGCAGCATTTCTCAAATATTTTTCATTATTACATCTTACAGGAAAATTTTCAGACAATTCCTTTTCCTAATTACCATTACTCCATTAGATTTCATTGCCAAAGACATATTGAATATCTACTTATGTACTGTGTTATTTGGAGGACAAAAAAAAATTAATATCAGAGGTTTTTTTTTTCTTCTTCTATCCTTTTCTTTCTGGATCAATTTTTTTTCTCTGTGGGCAATATTCTGTGGAGAAGGCATGGATTTGGGTATATGCATTAAAGTTTATTTTAGCACCTAAAATAATAAATGACCATCTAGTACATGGAATAATGTCCTTTGGTTCAAATTAGGGAATCATTTTATGACTGAGAGAGCATATTTTACTTGCTTTACTCCTTGGTAGATTTGGCCGCATTATTAATAAAGCTAATGAAAATTTAACTTCATAGATACTTATTGCTGAAGTTAAATTTTTATCACTATTATTTATTATTTAATTTTAATCAAGTGCCACACTAGAGTAGGTGCCTCTTTGAGTCCATACCTTGAGTCAATGAATTGCTCCTGAGTGACCCATGTAAGTCATTTACTGAACTTGGTCACACAGAAAGGAAATTCAAAAGCAGTCGCACCTATTAGTATCAATCTTTACTCTTTGGGCTGCAATAATGGAAACCCATTTGAGGCTCTATTCTCAGCACATTAATTAAATATATGCACTGATTTTCCAGCCCACAAACTTGATTCTTCAGAAGTATTCAATAAATTAAAACCACTTTTCTGGGGTGTGGGGGAGTTGCTCAAGTCAAAATCTTTGGAGTTATCCTTTCAGGTTGACTCAGCCTGCACAACTAAGCAATCAGCAAATCCTGTCAACTCTGCCTTCAACATACAAGCAGAATCTTTCTACTTCTCATCAGCCTCATCATAACCTAAATCATAAATGTTTCCCACTCAATTATCACCAAGTCTTCTTAACTGTGTCCTTGATTTCACTCTTTCTCTCTATCATCTGATTTCAAAAGCAGCCAGAAGCTCTGTTGCAATAAAATTGATATCATGTCACCTTTCCCCTCTCAACCCACCAATAAGCCCCAAGTTGTTCATTTCCCTTGTCTCAGACACCCTGGGTGATGTGGTCTCCACCGCATCTTCATCTTTCTTTTGTTTATTCAATCTGTTTTGGCCACAGAGACCCCTTCACAATATCTTGGACAGTCTAAAACCCCTGCAACCTCAGGGGCTATGTATAATTATTCCATTTCATTTTTAATGTTTAAAGTTCTTTTGAAAATGGGCACATAGAAATTGTACATATTTTTGAAGTACAATGTGATGATGCAACACACCTATGCATAGTGTAATGTTGACATTGGAGTAAACATAACTACCTTCTCAAATATTTATTGTTTCTTTTTGCTGAAAACATTCCAAATCTTTCCTTGTAGCTTTTTGAAATGGATATTGCATCCTTGTTATCTGTAGTCACCCTACTATGCAGTAGCACACCAGAAATTGTTTCTCCTCTTACTCCTTTATCTAAGAATGCTCTTTCTCTGGTGCTTTCCTGGTCTACCTCTTCATTCTTGATCTCAGTTCAAACATGTGTACATTTCTGAGGTTTTCATGGACACTATATTTTAAGTGGCCCAAAAGAAAATAAAAACCTTTGAGGGACACCTTTTTTCTTTTTATTTTGCTGTCAACATTCATACCAGAAATGTGTTCAAGATTTATAAAATACTATCTCTGCTCACCATAAAAGTCTTCCCAGGGTAGAAATTGTATCTTCTTGTTCGCTGCTATCTAATATTTAAAGTAGGTACTCAAATAAATTTCCTGAGTGCAAATTTCCTTCTAATTTTTTGAAATGCATTGAATCAACTTTTTTCAGGTATTATATTTATTATTTATTTTCTATCAATTAAATATTGTTTTCAATGAACTTCAGAATCATATGGTTGCTCATGTTGACTCATCCTGCAAGTTGTTGCTAGCACCTGTTCTGGACTCAGAGGAGATAGGAATGAGGGACACACATGAGTTTTCTGCCATACAGTATAGTCTTTTGTTTTGATTGTTTCTGTCCCACATATTTTATTAAGGGTTTTACTTATTGAAAGTCTCAAATCATGTACAACCAGTTATTTCAAACAGATGAGTGCCTGGGTAGACACAAATAATGAACTTCTTATAAATAAGTATTAGTTAGCAAATATATTTAGATCCAAGTGGTCTCTAACAATATTTTCATGTTGTAATAATCTATATTTCACTTGGCAGAATATATTGTATTATGGAGTTAAGTATGCATTTTTATAATTGGGGCCAGAGTTCTTTTTCAGTCACTGATAAGTAAATAACTTTCTCAAAACTAAAGTCATGAGTGACAAAACTCAGATAAGAATACTATTTTAACCTCTTCCACTCTTTATTTCTGATGCCTAAATATGGAGACTCATTACCTGATCATAAGGTTTCAGCAGAGTGAAAACACAAGTTTATGAATCCTCCATTTTCTTATTAGGCATTGAATGTGATTATAAAGTCATAAATGTCTCCATTTTCATTTGAAGTATCATGCTATGAGAATTTCTATGAAAGTTAATTGAAAACTTCCATGTTAAGAGAAATTTTCTTTCAAGTCAGCTTTTTATGCATGTGAATCATGAGCTAATAGATTACACATTAAGTATATTTAGGAATATTATCTAAAAATTTCAGGTGGCTTTCTGTCTTCAAAACGTATACCACAGTCCACAAGGCATGTCCTCACTCTTGGTGCCTTGGGTCTTTCTGTGGATGTGAATAAATTTTCATTGGCAAATGTAATAATTCCTTTTATTTCTGCAAAGCAAATATGAAAATATAGATAGTATAGCTTGCACTACTTTGAAAAGTACCTGTTTATAATGGGTTTCTCTAAGTGTAAAAATGTTTGTCAGATCTGGATTAAACACCTGTGTTAGGGCTGGCTTTCCATAGCTTATGTTTACTGGAATGTTTATTTAGTTATTATAGTCACATACATTCTTGGTCTTTTGTTTTACTATGAACCAAGCAAAGGTCAAATAGAAGTATCTCTGAACAAATTGTATCTCATGTAAATATTTGCTTCAATAAAAAGATTTTTAGAAACAACTTGATTTTTTAAAAATATACCCTTTGAAAAAAATATCCCATCCAGAGTTCAACAATTATATTCACTCTCAGAAAAGTTAAGCAGGCTAAAGTACAATCATAAGATGATATAAACATTTACATAGAAATTACTTTGATTTGGAAAACCCCAAGCAAGAAAATATAAAAATTAATTAGGCCCACACTAAATTTTTTTCTATTGTTTTACAGGAGCACCTTATTTTGCCCAAACTAGGTAATTTAATATAGTAAATGTAGTGTTTTAATGTTAGAGTCTGGGGGGCTAAGAAACCTGAATTACTTCTCTAATGATTGTTTTCACTTTGGCAGCACAATGCAACACCACACTTAAGAAATGAAGAGCCTATTACTGTAATTAATGTAATTAATTTTTAAAGCATTAAAGATTTAAAATGACTCATGAAAAATAACACAAGAAATGCACTTCTGTTCCCCACAGTTAAGTCCTGAATTTCTGAATGTAACTTTATATTGAATTTAGAAAGGTTAGATTGACTTTTTAATCACCTCTCCAATGACCACTGATGTAGCTGACCTTGAAGGCAAATATTAATTAGCTGATCTAATATCTTACAGCTGCATATTATTAAAAGAACTATCAATGTAATCTACCTTATCTAAGCAGTGACAAATAACACCTTGGTGTGATTATATTGGGAGATTTTTCAGTTTTGAGGTTTATGTCTGAGAAAATATTCATAATAAATGATGTGCTGAATACTCTCATAATATAGGCACAAGTTGTATGACTGCTAATCTTTCGGAGATATTCTACCACCGTTAGCAAGGCAGAAAATTGTGTATTTTGCAGTCCAGTTTTAAGGCAGTTTTAAAAGACGTATGTGGGTTTTCCTGGAATTATCTTTGTGTAAGCTTTAGACCAAGAGAAAACTTGTCCTCATTCCCAGGTTATTAGGAAAGACTTTTTGAGAAAGGTGAATGTGAACAAGGAAGAAATGTTTGAGCACAAAAACATAATACTGATTTAGAAGACATAGAAGTTTAAGACCAGAATTTAAAAAAAATGTAAAGTGAAAATAAATTCAGCAGTACAATAAATAGATTAGTCAGTGTAAAATTACAGGAAAAGTTAAGCAATACACGAACGTCAACCAAACAGCACAGATATCTGTGCAGTTAATTCTGTGTAACTTTCTTGCTGAACTATATACTAAAATTAATTGTGGGAAATTTTCAAATGGCGCATATCTTTCACTGAGATCATCAACAGAGGCTAACATGTTCAATGCATAAATGTTCTCAGATATATAATAAATCAGATGATTTAGGGGAAAAACAGATTCAAAGAGATGATACAACGACGATTTAATAAAAAAAACACATAACTAGGATTTGGAGTCCTAGTGGGAACCACCTGGTCAGTTTGGATGAAGGTTAAAGGACTTACTTCACTCTTCTTTTAGTCTTATCTACACTTTACACTAAAGGACATATACAGTGACACATCGGAAGCCAATCTCTTTTATCCCTTTGAAACTGCTTGAACGGTGGCTCTAACTTCTATCATTCTTAATATAGTGATGAGACCAGAGATTATGGCCCCCCTACACAGTGGCCACAAGGTTGTCAGTAGCACTTTTTATCAATGAAGGGGTCCAGCTGAGTATCACAGACAGCTTTCCAGAAACTGATACCCACAGGCCCCACCTTACAGATGACTCCACAACCCTCTGCTGCTTCCTGCCGAAGTCTCCCTCAGAGACCTTGTATCAGCTGGGAGCCCTCAGCGTCTAATCATTCCATATCATTTCTCTATTAATAGCCTCTAACCTAGCTACTTGTTAAAATTGGCTCTCTTTAAAGGCCCATTTCATACTAAAAGGCCTCTTTCTAAAATACTAAGAAATGGTAGTTCACCTAAGATTACAGAGAGCAAGATGGGTATCTTTAAATGCAATACACAGGGCTTAAAATAGAAATGTTTAAATTGAATGAGTAATTGATATGGGTCTACATATTGGTCAGTCAATGGCATGGTGGTCTACACTGGAAGACTGGAGTTGTGTATGGCATCTTCTTCCTACCACTTAGCAATTGATCTAATTTCTATAGCCTCAGAAACTTACTTGTTTCTTTGAAATTTAAGAATCATGATCAGTTGATATCTTTAGCTGAACCAATTGTGATCTTATAATCATGTTCCTATGACCTAATAATCCTACAAGTTTTACCAAGTAGTTGCTGCCTCCAAAGACTTACAATCTAGTGAAGAGCCCAAATTAATTCAATAGTAAAGACCTCAACTAGATGGCTGATAAATCTAGGACCATGACAATATCAATATTAGTAGACATAAAATCAGAAGAGATGTCAGAATCAGAGTAAATTTGAGTTGAGGAGGGAGGCAAGTATAATAGCAGGGACATGAACATAAAAAGTTTTAGAAGAGAATGTGAGAACTCTCAGGAAATAAACCAGATTATAATACAGTGAAACAAGAGTCTAGATGAGATGAACAACCAAAGAAAGAAGGGTTGTTGTTTTTTTTTAACAAAAATGTAACAAAACAATAACAATATTTAAGAAATAGTAGCCTGACAGTGGTTGAAGATTTATTATCATTCAACAAATATTTTGTTGAGTGCAAAATCCTGTACCAAGCATCCTACTAAGCACTGAAAATTCAAATGTGAGCAAGTAGGCATCCATTTTCCAAAACCTATTAAAGGCTCAGAGTCCCCAGGACTAAAATTCAGCTACAATAAACCAACATTTGGAGTGGCCACTAACCCAGTCTGGGAGATAGTGTCACAGAAGGATTTTAGGAGATAAAACATTTGCTTTGAAATCAGAAAGTTGGAATTAGACAAGAAGGGTGGCGATGTAGATAGGAGGATTGGCAGAGAAGAACCAGAATATACTAAAGTTCAAAGAGCATTAAAAAGGAACTGAAGCAGGAAGATAAACTAGAATGCTGCTAAAACCAGCCAAGTCCACACTGGGGTAGTCTAGGGCAAATTGATAGTGATAAAAAGTGAAAGTAAAGTACAATCATGAGACATATTTTATTATAATTGTAGAGTTACATTGTGAATTCAAAAAGCTCCAATATTAAAATGTAAGCATTTAGATGTAAATATTTCTCCATAATCTTATTATTCAAATATGCCAATGAAGTGTATACAAAATGCCTCTTTATTTCTGCCTTTATTTGAATATACACATCAGGATGAATTGGAAATTATAAAATATTTGCCATTTTGGAAATATAGGAAAGCCTTTATAATTTAGATTATAATTCTATTCACTGAATGAATACAATTTTAGGAATATAATATGGAAATTATTTTGGAATCTTATATCTGAGGTCATCTTTAGCATGCCATTTATCAGAATTGGAAAATTTAATTGAGTTTTCTATATGTTTCTCTCTAATAATTTCCCCTTTGCTATATTTTGCCTTTCTTC
Source organism: Spermophilus citellus (assembly GCF_964194105.1). Lineage (NCBI taxonomy): Eukaryota > Metazoa > Chordata > Mammalia > Rodentia > Sciuridae > Spermophilus > Spermophilus citellus. The sequence continues at coordinate 55,294,182 of NC_138196.1, read as the reverse complement.
CTCTGAAGAGGGAAACATTTCTCATTTCCATATAGCAGATGTAATATAGGTAAATGGCTCATTTAAAAACCTTAGTTTGAATACCTGTGCAAAGTATCCCAGATATTATGTATTCCTTTGTTATCTATGTATCAAATGACTACAGCCTAAATCTGGAAAAAGTTTAACTTGTGATTTAAAAAAGAAGAAAAGTTCATTTATGGACTTCTGCAGTGAGTTCAAAAACAAAGAAGTTAATTTTAAAAGCTCATTATATTGAGTTAACAGTGAATTAAAAAACCAATGAAATTAATTTTAGAGCCATTTAATTTAGTTCAGGAAAGAGTGAGACTCTTTTATTAACTTAATTATTTTGGAATTCACTGTTTTAAAGTCCAATAAATGTTATGTATTTTATTTCCAATTAACTTCATTGTGCTCTGAATCATATTTGCTTTCTTCATGTGGCTAAATCTCATCTCTCATTTTGCACATAGGTTGACTATTCACAAATGGGCTGGTTTCAGTATATTAGAAAAAAGTATATTACATTTTGAAAGTGACAGTAGAGACAGAATTCAGCCTCTTGTTGACTATTATTTTATTTCCTAACATTGATGTGTTCCTGTGTAACAGAAAGGTAGCAAAACTAGCGATTTTCTAACTCTTCCTATTGCCAATGGTATGAACTGTTGTATGCTTTTCATCTCTGATAATCTCCCTGTTCTTTTTGCCTATATACAAGGCATTAGTTGAAAATAAATATGTAGTGAATGGGTTTATATAAAGGAAGTGATATTCCAGGCCTTTTTCATCCGATTTTAAGAAATGAGAATCCAAATTAAGTAAAATAACAATCTATAGAAATCATGTTTAACACAGGATTGTATAGGATCTAAAAGGGAATGTCTACTCTTAGGTAAATTTTGGAGAATGAAACAGCTAAGTGCCTCAAAATAAGCAGATATTCAATTTCATATATTTTCTGGTCCGTTTTTCAATTTGTTATAGTAAGATGAGAAAAATCTTCTATACTATGTCCAGTGAAATTAATATTCTGTCAGCTGACATTTATGCAAAGGTTAAGCAAACCATTAAAAAAACTATATTTTCTTATTTATGGTCATGTGTTGTGTTATATGGTGTTGCTTTGGGTAAGCAAACTTTAAAAAAAAAACTCAACATCTATTGTCTGCTGATTTTATCTCCGTGTGGAATAAAAAATAAAATTAAAGAAAATCTTACCTCCCTGGTTGAGGCTACAAATGGAGCTGTCAGACAGGAAGCCTGGTTAGGGCACCAGCCATGTAAAACTTCTCCACTAATTGGCTGACATTCAGAGCTTGAGGATCAGCAGCTGTTGAAGCAAATTTAGTCTGGATATAAGGCAGATTTTTCATTTATTTCAATTAATTACCACACACATCAAAATCCCTTTCTAAAAAATTCTCAAATGAATACCTATAAGGAAGAAAGAGTGCTTAGGTATGCATAGACTTTTACTTACTCTTTCAGAACATTCAATATATAATCAACTTATTTTCATTCATATAGAAACTTGACCTTTTGTAGAATTATGGAAATAACTTATCTGTCCATGGAAAATAATTTCACTTTGATTCAAAGGAGAAGTTGCTAATGGTGGAAAGCAGTAAAGCATATGGAGTATGTGGGCAATTGTATGCATTTAGTATATGTGTCTCTGTATGTGGAAATAATGCTGCTATAAAACAATGGAAATTGTCACTGCTGCATGCTTATAATAGCAATAAAACATATAACATGCATATTGCAATATCTGTGCACTTTGCAAAAAGTTCTTTATCTGAAAGTCATGTAATTCTGCATGATGCAGTGCTCTAATTAGAACAGTGCTTTATTGGACAGAAAAGTAAATAGGCCACCCCAACCTACACGTTGTAATTGGTTACTATAGAATATGTAATGTATATTTCACAGGCCTGAAATGTATATACTTATTAATTTTGTTGCATTACATTTCTTCCAAGATAAGAACTGAAAGATGGTTATTTATTGTTTGCCTACTAGCTGTTTTAAAAAGAATAAGAGACTTGTTTATGCAATAAAAATCTGTTTTATTCATTTTAGTTTAAGAAATTGTGAATATGTTGTTATCACAATTAGGTCATTATTTATTGTTGCAATTTTCTACATCAGGATACATGTCATGTTTTAGTCCAGTCCACTTTCATGGATTAAATATTTACAAAATAGCTTTTTTTTATAAAGCTATGAACAAAATGGATTCCTTAATACATATAGATTAACCATCCATGCTAAGTGTCTATATTGCAAAACATATTTGAAAAATAAGACTCACTTTTTATTCATATAATACAGTAAATCTTTGTTTTAATTCCAGAAAACTCAAAACTACTTCAGAGAAGGAACAAGTTAAAATATTGATAATTAGCCTCTCCAAAAACAAACACCTCTTTCTCTATATAGTATTCAATATAAGCTCATTAAAATACTTTTAAAAATTTTGGGGGCTGGGGATGTGGCTCAAGCGGTAGCGCGCTCGCCTGGCATGCGTGTGGCCCGGGTTCGATCCTCAGCACCACATACAAACAAAGATGTTGTGCCCGCCGAAAACTAAAAAATAAAAATATTAAAAAAAAAATTATCTCTCTCTCTCTCTCTCTCTCTCTTTAAAAAAATTTTTTTAACATACTTATGGAACATTTTAGCCATAAAAAATTAAAATACAATGATGCTCATACCCATTAATCTGCTAAAAACTAAAACTTTGTCAATAATTCAATCCTCTTTTGAACCCTTTCCAATGACTTCCACTATCTTCCACCCCTGGACTGAGTAAGGTGTTATACAAATATTTTTTAAATGACTAAATTCAGTTTTCTTTTAAAATAATCAAGCAGCTAATTAGTGCATTCACTGGCTAATAAACACCTAGAAATATTTTCAAATAAACCTAATTACAGAATGTTTTACTTCTCTAGCCACAATCCAATAGAAGTGGAACAAAACCATGCCTCTGGCAATTTATTTATTTATTTATTTATTTTAAGAAGGAAGAGGAGAGGAGCAACATCCTGGGGGTTGCTGGAATTACCTGGGAATAGGCTTTCTGTGCCCCCCAGTCTTCACAGGGGGGTCCTTGCAAATGCAGTTCTTTGAAACAATGTTTAGCTAATGACTCAAGAGGACTGCTCGGAAGCATTGGGGAGCACCTCCAAAACAGATGCTAAATGGACTTTTGTCAGGGGTTCTGCTGGTAGTGCCATCAGCAGCACATCAACTTGGAATAAATTGAATTGAAATCAACAAAGGAACAAGCTGTTTATGGATCTTAGGGAATCAACTTTCCCTTCCCATGGGAATTCAGAGGCAGTCTATCATAGGACCGTGGATGCTTCTACAGGTTCAGTGCATTCCCCAAGCCTGAAGGCACATGGAAGAATTGTATAATGCAGGCTCTCCTCCTTTTTAAATTTTATTACATGAGTACAATACAATTATTGTTTTAGTTGATTCATGCACGTAATTTGTATTTCCTATTCCAGTGATTTATATTCTATTTAACAAATCGTGATCTCATAATTTGTACTGCCTATACCAATACTTTACATTCTATTAAACAAATCTATAAACAGAAATGTTTTCATTGGGGGAGGTGGTGAAGAAACACAAGCATCTGGCAACCACACCTTGATTCATTTTAGCCCCTCGAGTCGTGGTATGGTGCATTAATTTCTCAGTTTGTAATTTGCCAGCTGCATTTAATGGAACCAATTTTCATTACATCTGTTCTATGGTTCAAAGAGCTCTTTTAGTTGCCAAAGGGGGCCAGCTTCACACAGATTCTGAGAGGGGCTAATACACTGTTTCTTGAAGTATTAGATAACCCAGGATGATTCCTAGTTTTACAGCAAACAAATTATTTTGACAGAGGCAAGTTTTATATTCATGACTTAACACTGGTAGATTTCAAATTAAAAGTATAGCATGCCCTTTTCCCAGGAATTACATATTGATTTTCATGTCATTTTCCTTATAATACCCACTGATTGCCTGTCTTTGCAATCAGTGGTAGATTTATTGTTTACTAGTTAAAGGAAACATAATTATGCTTAAGTAAATCCTCTTTGTAAATTTCAGGTGGTTGGTAGATAGGCATTTCTTAGGCAAATATGGAATTTATAAATGGCTTTTAAATTGATCATCGTAAGCATTATTTATGGACAAGAGAAGGTCATAGCTCTTCATAGTAGATAGTGAGAGCATTTTTAATAGTACAAATGGCTTTGCTTGGGCAACTTTACATTCTTGGTGTGTAATTTTAATCTCCATAAAAATATGTCACTGTTGTGTAATAGCAAATGTAGGATTCCAGTTGAAAGCAACTTTCAATGCAAAGGGTTTTCTCATGGGCAGAAGAGAAATTTGAAATGTTCTACAGCGCTTTGAAGTTCTAAAGCTTCAGCTGGGAGAATTATAAAGCATTAAACCTGAAAAGTTTCCACCTGATGGTCATGAAATAGCATGCCTATATGAAAACTGACTCCTTTTCACTTCCTCAGGCATTTTTTTTCCTTTTCAAGAGTTTCAAAACTATCATGCATCATGTTATATTGAAAAGATCACCTTAGAAAGACTTTATCCTTTTGAAATCACTCAAGTGCATAACATAATTGTATTTATATGTGAAGGTTCAATGACACCATAATCTGTTTGTACTGGGAGTTTCACCATAGTTGATAGAGTCAAATTGGTGCCCAAATTAAAGATGACTTTATTCTTTGTAACCATGTTCAAATGATCATTTTTATACATGCCTAAGAGAAAAATGAACAGTTTGCTGCTAATTATAATCCAAATTTACAGCCGTATTTTTACCTTGAGGCTTACCTAACAAATTTACATACATTTCACTTGCATCTCACCATGAGTGCTTTGGTCCCTGTTACAGAGTGAGAATCAAACTCAAGACTAGTGACTCCAAATTCCAAATATTTTACCTTCAAATGATCCTCTGTTACAATTTCAAGTTTTTATTCAAGCCTGGAGAAGCACAGCTAAGGTAATATAGATAACTTTCAAACTAAGAATAATTTGGTATTAAAATAATATATTCCTTCTATCAAGCTGAAAGCCTAAAGATGACTACAGGTATCAGTAAACACAACTTACTAGGCCCCCAAATATAGCAGACATTAACATAAGGGCTATACAACATATATTGAAAACAAGGCCACTGCTCCTTAGGAAAGCAGATAAAAATAAGACATCAAACAGTTGGTATTATTTGGGTGGTATATATAGGCAACACTTGATATTATATCTGGCTTCCAATAGCCAGAGGTATCTAAAAATCAAAATCATTTGGTCACCAATGAAAGAACATTTGTTGCATTCCTATAATCACCAAGTGGTACATTTTGCCTTAGAAAATAAAAAGTGAGTAGTATCCAATGCCTGTCACCAAACTTGACTCCAATAATGTTTAATAAACAAATGCAAACAAAAACAAGGAAAAAACACTGTACTATGAGATAACTAACTGTCAAATGACTAGAATTTTAGTGTTTCCACTTTATTATGAATCAACTAAAATATGAATTAAATATCTTCTTTGGATAAGTCCTTGTGCTGAAAGAGAGTGCTGCACAGAAATTCATGATAATGCGTTCTTCTTGGGATGGTGAGGATAGCAAACTTCTCATCTGATAAATATCATAGTAGTATTGATCTATTTCCATGATACACAGTTTCTTAAAGTATTAGATAACTAATAGTAAGTTGACTAGTCACCTTATAACATATTTTATTATTATTACTTTAAATTTTCAGCATTATTTCAAAAAGTAGAATATATCTTAACATAGGCCCTAACAAGAAGTCAATGGCAACTATACATACAAATTTACATAGAGTTTAAAATGAGATCCCTAGAATTCCTGCATGTGATTATTTTGATACGTATGCCTTTTAAATTCTATTATTTTAAAATTTGGATTAAATTTTACAAAGGACATTATTGAGTATCGTGTAGTAGTTATTTTTTATTCTTTCCCAGTGATACACAAAATAATGATGCTTCTTACAGTCTATAATCACTTTGGAAGTAATGAAATATATAACATGAAAATATGCTTCAGGTCACCTAATACAGTATGCACTGACAATTTTAATTAACCTGGTTTTTAAATTCCACACATACTTATTCAATAAGTATATAATTATAAATAATTAAAATACTTATCACTGACTGAGAACCAATGCTCTTGTTACTCTCTCTACGAACTTCTGTACATATACCTTTTCACTTAATCTTCAGAAAATTACTACAAAACAGCTCTTGTTGCTTTATAATTGAGTCAATGAAAGTCAGAGGGCTTAAAGACTTGCCCAAAATCATAGTGAAGTCAGGATATTCCCAATTCATGCATATTTTCCTATTTAAAATGAGGTATATCCAACAAATTAACCATAATGAGGTGGCTTTACTAATTATTTGCCTTCTTAAAACTTAGAGATTTTTTGGAAATAACTTGTATGACATAGGTCTCTTAAGATTATTAAAACAAGTGTCAAACTCTACCTTCTAGGCCAGGCATATGGTGAAAGCCTGTAATCCCAGCAATTTGGGAGGCTGAGGCAGGAAGATTGCAAGTTTGAGGCCAGTCTCAGCAAATTAGTGAGGCCCTAAGCAACTTAGTAAGATGCAGTTTCAAACAAACAAATGACAAAAAGATTTAAAAAAAAATAGCTGGGTTGACACTCAGTGGCAAAATGTACCTGGGTTCAATCCACAGTACCAAAAGCAACAACAACAAAAATTCTACCTTCTATTCTTGTATCTCAATGAATTTCTTTGGATAGGCAGAAGCAATCAAACTCATTCTGAACTCATATACCTTGGTTATATTAGCACAGAAAGCCCTTACAATTCACCTACCCAACCATTAAATAGTTGATACTCAAAGTGGCTCCATCAATTTAGACAGCCAGTTTAGAACAACATGGAAACTTGGTTATGAGTGCTATTCCACTGGCATGGATTCAGATGGGAACTGCCCTTCCAAAAGAGTTAGCCAGTCAGGATTTGTCATCGATAAATTGATGTGGCTTTTCCTCACACAAAATCACATTCACAACTATGTACTGATCCTGCGTTTCTTTCTTTTGTCTTCTACTTTCTCCTTTGTTCCTTCAAACCAACAAAGTTGCCCAGTGTGCATCCTAAAAAATAACACCAAGAAACAATAATTGTGCTCTAAGTCTACCAGATCACCACAACCGTGGTTCTGCCAACCTCTGTGTGCTGTCTAGTTTCCTTTTCCATGGGTTTGAGTTGATCTGATAGATTCCCTACATATCAGAGGTAGCCTACAGTCTTCTGGAAAACAAATCCTAGAAATACCTACCTCCCTTGTACCCCTCGTTCTTTAAGTAAATTCTCTATTTCGTAAATTAAACTTCATTTAAAAATCAATTTAGGGCTGTGCATGATGGAGCGTGATTGTAAGCCTAACCGTTCTGGAGGCTGAGACAGAAGGATCATGAGTTCAAAGCCAGCCTCAGCAAAAGCGAGGTGCTAAGCAACTCAGTGAGACCCTGTCTCTAAATATATATAAAATAGGGCTGGGGTTGTGGCTGAGTGGTAGTGTGCCCTTGAGTTCAATACCTGGTACTCCCTCCCCAAAAAATCAATTTAGTGCAATTTCTATGCCAAAATTACCTCCCATAATGCATCATCTTTTTGTACATTAGTCATAATTCTTGTTACATAAAACCCAAAAATATGGGACACACTGACTACCATGGTATCTTAAATTGAACTTGACAGCTGATTGAAGTGCTTTGAGTACTTCACTTTCCATTGAAAAGTCAGAAGAATTATCATGTCATTTGTGCTAACATTTGAGCAGACACTGAAAAGAATGCCTATCAATGCAAAGAGCAGCCTGTGGACACAGAAGCTATTGCCTTTGTAGACATAGGTGGAAGCCAACTGGGGAATCAGAGTAACAAAATATATCACAGAGAGTGGAAAGGTGAGGGCCTTAACTTGGAAAGGCAAGCAAAGAGAACAGCTGAAGAGCAGGACGGACACTTGGACTTTTCTTGCACTCATTGGAGTGGCCAGCATGTCTGTGGGCATTTTTTTCCCCTTCTAATACCTCTTGGACTTGCCTGGTTTCTTTGAATATTAGACTTGTGATCCTTTACTAATTTGCTTTGCTGAAGTCGAGCTACCTATACAATTGGAGCCAGAGCAGGAGGCCAGATGCTAGCACACTGCTTGCACCTGTTTCCAGTCAGCCCTGCACATTTATCTGTAAAGAAGGCATAGAAATGTCACACTCACACACACACACTCACACACGGACTCTGACCATATGCTTAAATCTGCACAAAGCACTACAAAACACGTCTTCTCCTTTGTAATAAGCCTCTTGCAAGATTTGCTGAAGGACAAAAGAACACAGATGCAGAAGCCTCTGCATCCACCTTAAAGAATGTTTATATTTATTGTCCATTGTTTTCCAAGTAATTATGTGGGTTTTTTCCTAATGACTAGAATATAAAGCTGCAATGCAAATTGCCCCCCCACAAAAAAAAGTGAACAACAAAGATAACATTTCAGCTCAATCTGCAGGCAATTTGGTTTGCCTCCTAAACAAAAACAAGCATGATAATTCATCTAATTCTTCTTCAAGTTAGAAGACAATGTAGAACATAGCTATAAAGCAGTTGCATCAATGCTAACATAGAGAAGTTAGGCTTCGACATCCTCAGCACTCTGTGCATAGCAACCTGAGATTTTTTTTTTCCCCAGTGTGAGCAAGATCAATGACAATGTTGAAGCGGAGCCTCCCTCTGGGCTTTAGATTGGTCACTTTATTCGGAATGAACTGGGGTCTATATTGTCAGCTTCTGACGTGTCAGCTTTGGATGCTAAAAATGCAGTTCCTTTTCCCAAATAAGAGAAAGGAATCCAATCCTTTGAGCCTTCTAATCTCTTGTCTTTTTCAATTACATGGAATCAAAAGAAGAAAGGAGGCCCTAGTGGTTTCTAAACATTCTGGCAAACAGCAGGACAATTGTGGGGTGGGTTGTTTTCAGAATTCTTTTTTTTTTTTTTTGGCCTGGATTATTTTATATGGTAAGCTAATGATCCTATTTACATTTTTTTTCAGAATTAAAAATACATCTTATTACAGGAGATGACATGATTGTGGTAGAGCCTAAAGGAGTCAAAATTCAGCATTCAAACCATAAGTTAGTGCAGCCAAAACTTATACCTACATTAGCAGGAGAAATAGCCCTCTCAACTAGCCTTTTGGTAACTTTAAACAAGATGTAACTAGACAAAAAAGAGCAGAGCCTCCAGACTGGTATTCAGCTTTGATAATTCCCTTTGTTTTATTTTAAGACTCGGGAACACAAGCTAAGACAATGGGTTTTTCAATTGATTTTGAAATGTGAAAGGAACAAATGGAAATGCATAATAAGCAACTGTAGGAGTCTGAAGCAGAAAAAAGTAACCTCAGTTTCATGGTTGGTGGGTAAAGGATTAATTGTACTAGAAAACAATGGAATACTAGAACTTCCCTTTTGAAAATTGACTATATCATCTTGCTTAAAGAACTTTTAATATTTTGTAGTCATCAATCTTGTCTTCCAAGATGGTACCTAATTCTACTTCCCAATATCTTACAACACTTTTATAGCTTCTAATGTTCAACACTGAGTTATGTTGAAAGTTTATATAAAAATTGGCAAAGTTTCTGTAATCCCTTGCAATGATGAAGGAAAAAAAAGACACTTTAGAAGCTCCAGGGCATAATATTTCCCTTGATATTAGTATAATACAGTATACATGCCTTGCAATAAGAAGTCGTTTTAATTCATGCAAACCAACTTCAGTTAAGTCAATATCTGCACTGTATTATCTTGGGCACTGTTCATAACACAAAAATGTTGTAAAACAAGACTCCTGCCCACAGGCAGCTGACTGTTCAGTGGAGAAAAGTTGCCTATATAAAGGAAAGAGTTCACAGAAACACAATGCATCTTAGATTGACTATGATATGGTAAAAATATGTAACACTAGGACTCAGAAGCTACAGTGGTCAGTCAGTTCCAGCACTGTGACCATGTCAGGTAAACTTCCTTCACTCCAGTTTAATCATGTGCAAAATGAAGAAGCTGACTTGAATGATGTCAAAGTGTTTTTCCAGCAATGACATTTTAAAAGACCAAAACTCAAAGTATCTAAAGAAGATATGAAGTTTGTCTGGGATGCTATGGGGAACTTGGTAGGGAACTGAGGGGCTCGTTTAGGAGCAAGGAGCAAGGGCTTCATTCATCACTGAATACACCCTTATAATGGACAAAATGACTATTGTATTAAATGAATACTTTGTGTGTTCCTAAAAGTTTTGGTAGAAAGCTATTAAAGATAAAAAGTCTTTACTGCAAAAAGTAAAATATGTCCATCTTAGTTTCTTGGCTTTATTTCCATGACATCATCAAAAAGAATGTGTAAAAATTGAAATTGTCACATAAAGTAGCCTGATGGACAATATGTAGGAAAATACCAGAGGAGAAGTATATCTATATTATTAAAATTTATCATAAAGTACATCATGAATGTCCTCCTTTCCTTAAGCTGCATCTGATCCTCTTCATTTTATGTTTTGGTTTCAGTTTTGTCATTAGCTCCCCAACACATAGTAATACCATTTTATAGGTATCACACTTCAGAAAATTTCAACACTTCTAACCATCAATACAATATGAAATAAACTACCAACTGAAATATATTAAAGGTTATAGTAGTAGTCAGATGGATCAAATGATGTATTTCTTTGCTACCAAAGAACCTTATAAGGATCCTCTAAACCTTTTCTTCAAAGGACACTTTCTGGTCTCCACTGAAATCTTTATTTCCTGAATTGCAAATCTTAAAGACACTGCATAAATGCCTTCCTGCTTACCTGGTTGCTTGAACCTCTCTGAATGACGCTTTCATAATACTAAGGAAATATGTTGCCTTAATATTAGGTTAAACAAACATATATAGAAAACCCCCAACATCTAGGAATAAATATAAACCCTTAGAGATACATATACACACACACATGTATACTTTAAAAAAAGCAATAACCATTTATATCACATCAACAAGATTCTATTCAAAATTCAAGGACTATCGACACACCTGATACTTCAATTGGTATCTCAAGGCCTTTGAGTTACATTTCATTAAGTTTGTATTTTAAGTGTCAATATCGTTTAATATAGTCCTTTGTGATTTAGCCTGAGGATTTTTATATTTTCTTGTTCCATTTTAATATATTTTATCAATTATTATTGGCTATAAAATTACATGTGCAATTGATCATTTTAAGGCATTTCCCCCAACATTTAAAATAGTTGAATAGTAGATAAAATTCTTGTTCTCTGTTTTACTGTTCATGGAAAATATCACAATATTATGAATGTTTTTATGTCATGTAGGAAACATCTTTTTGAACTTTTGTTCTCAATATTGGTATTTCCTTTCTGGAAAATTTGTTTTATGCTTGTATCAAGTATTTAGACTTGCACATTCATTGATTATTTATGCTACTTCATCCGGTGATCCTAGCATTCTTTGTTTTAGAATGTTATATTTTTATTTAAATTTTAGAGAGTTGCATATATATACATAAAATTATTCTGCTATGTGATTTCAGAACATTCCAAAACTTCATTGATTTCATTTTTTCTAAGGAAATAAGCAATTATTAACACTATATTGAAAAATGTCTATTAAGTATAAATAAATAGAGTCTCTCAATACTAAAATAAAGCACTGTGATTTCTACTTTAGAGAAAAAAAGGAAACTGTTAAGAGGGATATTAAATTGATCAATGTGTTTAAAAATTCCTTCTTATTTTTAGTAAGACAGTTTAGTGTTGCACATTCTTTCCCCCTTTAAAATATAGAATGTTCTAGAAAACATTAAAAATTAATTTTCTGATATACAACAAGGATGCTCTACAAAGAATGTAAATAACAGCAAATTGATATCTTAAAGGGCTTCCTTTTGACAGTATGACTTATAGAAAAGAAATCAATAGATGAAAAGTACCCTATTTATAGCCAAGTCATATTTGTTTTGTAAAATAAAAATTATAATCCCCAGTACAAAGATTTTTTTCCCTTGTCACTCAAATTTTGGCAAATAGTAACATACCTTGAGGATTAATAGTTCCCTTTTTCTGTTACAGAAAGAAGTCAAATACTACATGTTTAGGACCATAATCTGCATAAAGAAAACATTAGTGAAGGAGGGCTGGGACAAATGCCTAAGGTGTTTTCTTGGTTGGAAATAACAATACAGTGGGAAATACACTGAACCATATGTAGCTTGTATATTTCAGCATCTTGCAAAATCAGCTACTTTTTCCATGCACAAATGTGCTACAGCTGATTTTACAAAGTAGGCAGCAATGTTTGTCCAGGTACCTGATTCAGCAGCTGGCCCACATTTTTTATTATGAAAAATGAGGATTAATTGATGAGAATGTTGATTTTCCTTATAAAGACTCAGACTTTTAAAATTTAGCATCTTTGTTGAGGTTGGCAATTGAGCATCTTTAGACTTAAATGTTGGTATTTTTAAGTAAAGAGTAAATAAAAAAGTAATAATATATACAAGAATTTATTACAAAAGGAACCATGAATCATGTAGTTAATGTTTTACTACTTTGGGGAGTTGCTGTTTACTGTTCTATTTTCAGTTGTGAATTGGAAAATAATTTTGTCCAACTGCTATGTTTGCTTTGAAAAGTTATTTGATCTCAGTTGTTTGTTTACATTGATAGAAATCAGATACTTTCTATGTCAATTGATTTGGAAAACAGATAAAATTATCCATAAGCAAAATATTGAGATATTTTAAATCCAATGTATATGTGCTAGGCAATGAAAAGATGACAGAGATTAATTTTGATTCTTGTTTTCTGTGATATATTGGCAATAGGGAGAAAAGGACATATATTCAAAATATTGTTGTTTCTACAAATAACTGGCATTGTAACTTTAGGCAACTCCATGCAATGTTGTGGTCCTTAAATTCTATACCTATAAAATGGTGTAAATATCCTTCTTTATAGCTGTCAAGTTCTATGAATCTGTGAATTTCTTTATTTCAAAAATACAATATATAAGAAATACTTTAAAACTTAAAAATGCAGTTCTGCTAAGCATTTCTGGGTCTGTGTGATTTTTACAAACTTTTTATTATAATAGTTTTCAAATATACAGACAAGTACAGGGGATAGGATAATAAATGCCACATTCCTCACAGGCAACATTTAATACCTATTGTTTCTTTTTCTGAGACATTTCAGTATAAATACAGATATAACACTTAACTCCTAAACATTCATTTTACAATAGCATCAGAAATTCATTATCACACATCACAAAATTAACAAGGATTCCTTAATATTGACTGATACCAAGTTTATCTTCATGAATTAATTGTCCCCCATTTTTTTTTTCTGAAAGAACCCCACTAGGGTCCATGCACTGAATTTTGGTAATACACCTGTTTCATTTGAGAGTGATTCTCCTGTCTCTCCTATCACATTTTCTGGTTGTGGGTATAGGTATTTATTTGTTAGCATGCTCAAAATAAAGTGTCCCTTGTTGTCCTGAAGAATGTCCCACATTCTGGACTTATCTTGTGGTTTCTTCTTGAAACCACATATTGCTTTTTTCTAGACTTGACTTTTCATAATGTTCCACAGAAGCAACTTTTTTGGAATTCTTCCCAAAAGTGACTAGTAAAATTCTTAAATAGACAAAGAAATAAGTATTTATCTTTATTTCTAACATTTTATGTTTACATAAATCTTATATTTGCATATAATGAATAAAATAGTTTTACAATGTTTGTTAATTAAAAAAAGAAGTCTACCTCACTCTCCCAATTTCGTACTTCTTAAAGGCAACCATTTTCAAATTTTGCAGTGGATTTTATCACCTAAATAACTTTAAATCATACATTTAGATGGTTATTTCCTGATTATTAGGTTTTGGACATTGACTCTTCATTTTCTAAAATGAAAGATGGTTTAGCTTTCTCTCATTAGCATAAAAACCACACAGATGCATAAACATTCATATTGACCAATTCTAATGTATTTGTCATAATTTGGCTTCATAAATATTTTTTTAAATTAATTAGACTGTATAAACACAATAAAAGCAAAGCTGTATTATGATTATTCTTCTTTCCGACAAAGTTTAATTTTCCTTGGAAATTGAAAATTATCCTGTGTTTAAAAAAAATGGTTAATTTAATCAAAAAACTTCTGTGCTGTGAGAAAAACTGTTAAAAGAATGAAAAGACATGCTACCGACTGGGAGAAAATATTTGCAAAACACATATCTGATAAAGGAGTGGTATCCAATATATACCAAAAGATTCTTAAAACCCAACAATAAGAAAACAAACAACCCAATCAAAGATGGGTAAAATATCTGAACAGACACTTGACCAAAGAAGATGTACACATGGTAAATACATACATGAAGAAATGTTCAGAATATTATGTCATTATGTCAGGGAGTGGTGAGTTACAATGACAATGAGATGCTACAATGTGTGTTGTAGAATGACAAAAATCTAAAACCCTGACAATGCCAACTGTTGGCAGGGATGTGTAACAACAGGAATGCTCATTTATTGTTGGTGGGAATGCAAAGTGGTACAGCTTTTTTGAATGAAAATTTGGCAATTTCTTACAAAACGAAACACACCCTTAGTATATAAATCATTGATTTTCTACTTATCACTGATTCAACATCAAACTCTTCCCTCACGGAGTACATCTCTTTCATTATGCTCAAATAATTAGAAATTCTGTCATTTTTTAGAGAAATTTATCTCATATCTCATTCTGACTTGATAGTCCAACTGCTCCTGAAATCTGGGTTAGAAGTAATTTTTTCCTCAAAAATTTCAAGTTCTTTCTTTCCCTTTTTCCTTCCCCCCATTTCTCTCCTTGCCAAAAAATAGCATCTACATATGTCTTTCCTGGTTAAAAATATAATATATTGAACTTTCACAATGATGAGTCTAATGGTCATGAGTCATTTCTGTCTGTCATGCTGAGAACTCATTAGGTATATATTCTATAAATGTATGTTCTTTAGTTTGAGAGGACATTTTTTAATTTATTATTTGAAAATTCCCCCTTCTCAATTTTCCCAGTTCTTTCTCCATGAAATTATTAATTATTCTTTGGGGTTTGTACCTCCTGGACAATACCTCTCATTTTTAAAAAATATTTTCCATGTCTTGTATTTTTAACTTTCTTATCACATTGTATTGGCCAAAACTTTTCCTACTGTGTATACTTAATATCAAAATGCTTTTGTAAAGTTTTGTTTTTCTTTTATAGCATCCAATCTTTTCTTTCATAGATACAAATACTATTTGATAAGTCTTGGTTTCTCTTTGCATGCCTTCTGCTTTTTCTAAGATGCTTGTTTTGGACTTTGTCTTTCATGTTATATATTCTCCTTCAAGTCTGGAAGCCCTTTCCTGTCAACTTGTATTTTTAAATGTAGAGAAGTTCCATGTGCATTGCTGGGCTTGTCAGCTGTGGTTCTCTCCCTCTGTTGACCGGGCTGGGCAGTGCCATTGGAGAGCCCCAAAGCCAGTACTTTATATCTAAAGATGGTCTGATTCTCCAAGGAAGGTTCTTTCAGTGTCTTGTCTGTAAGTTTTGTGTCTTGATACCTACATTCTGAGCCATGTGAGTTTAGAAGAGTAGAGTCTCAAATTCAGCAGGTACATATTTGCCTCCAGTATGTGATCTTCTTTCTCAATCCCTCTATTGTACCAGTCTAGATCCTGCTATTTTACCATAACTAGAGACTTAGCCTCTGGTTTGGTGATTGGAAGGCATGGGAGGTGATTACCTGGTTATGGGAGATGATCTGCAATTCCATCTGCTTCTTAAACAGCTTAGAACCAGTCCTCCATGTTTGTCTCAATCATCCTTGATAGATGTTCAAGGTACTTGATGCAACTAATACCTATGACATTTGGTGACTCTGTTATTATAAACTAGACCATTACAATCTTTCTCCACTGCTGATATAAGAACCAGCCTTCTTAAATCTTGTAAATCTGAAACAAATTATCCCCTATCTAGTGAATCTTCGCATAAAACAAAAATTTGACTTCTTATTTCCATTGTAAATGCTATGGTTACTTCTCTATCTTAAACCAGGATCACTTTTACTTAACCTATAAAAAAGATTTAGTTCTCAAAGTTTTCCTTTGGGAGGCCATTTCTGCTATCACTACATTCTTCCCACCCTCCTCCATGAAATGGACAATGCTGTGCATTCATGATTCTGACCTAGTGCTTTCCAAATCATATGTCATCTGTTGATTTGTGGACCTGTCTTTATCCCCATTAGTACAAAATCTTGAAGATGAAAGTCTGTTTTCCACCTCTGTGTTTTTTCTCTTAGGCAGTATTTAACTCATGACTAGACTCCACTGTGTTTATTGAGCACATGGATGAATGAATGAACTTTTAATGAATTGCATAAAAAATTATAATAATGGTATAGGATTCGGCCATATTTTGGCTGTTCCAAGTAGTGGCTAAGAAAGTCTGCCTTGCTCTTTTGTTTATGAGTCATTTCACTGTACAGATACAAAAACACTGTAAATAGAGAATAAATAATTTAGTCGCCTGTTACCTGCCTTTGCTAATAAAAGTAAGCATGAAGCTAGAGCAATTTCTGGGTTGTTTTCTCAGACTATAAATTCTGCATTTAGATATTGCTTTGATTAATTTATTTTCAGGGTTTTTTTTTTTGTTTGTTTGTTTCCCCATCTAAACAGAAAAGAATTTGAAAGAATAATTGCAAAATCACTATGTATATGTCATAATTGACTACTCATAAATAGTGATACTTGTTTTAACTAAAGTTCCAAGAAAAGCACCCAGAACCTCTAACATGTTATTGCTTGGAAGTTAAAGAATATGTTCACTTGATAACCTTGGAATAATATGTTCTGTTTTTCATATGTACCCCATTTGAGCAATACCTGTCTCCTGAACATCTATGAAAAGGAAACTCCCCTAGGAAAGATATTTCATAAATATCTGACCACTCTAAACACGATCTTTGATGTTCAAACTTCACAGAAAGCTGCTCTTGGTTACAGAGGTATCAAAAAATTCATAGCCAAGGTTTTTAGATTGTTCATTTGATTTATACTAGTTCATCACTTTTAGGTCTTCATGTAACCGAAGCATTCCACTTTGGGTACCAATTCTGGAAGCACCCTGACTTGCTAAACACAGATGAAGGAAAAAGATACTCTAGAATTTTCCTTGTGAGGGTGTCACGTTTTTGTTTTTTTTTTAACCCATCCTATTCAGGAGGAATGGAGTCAGACTGTTTGCAAAATTCACAGCCTGGGCAGAGGTATTTTACTATCACCCTGGAAAGGATGATTGATGTGAGATCCCTAGGAACAGACAAATTATCATGGAATAACCAGTCACCCTTGAGACAAATCCAGTGAACATTTGCTAAGCAGTGAATATGGCATTTCTATGAATCTGAGTCCTTCAACAAAGAGATTGTCTCTGTCTCAGGAGAAGCTCCTGTCTTGGTCTTGCACTTCTCCTATTGTTTGTCTATTTCTTACTTTCTGAATATGTGACATCTACTCAGGGTCTGGCTGGTTGGATTTTAAAGGTTAAATGCTTTGAAGGTGTTTGCTGCTGTCCCTGCTATTCTCTGCCCAGTGGTTACTGTGACACACTTTTCTTCTTCAGAACTCTGCCGGTCAAACACCCCAGACTCTTCACTGTGTCATTTCTCATCAGCTTCCTTCCTGTACCTTGTTATTCCACCGTTATTCATGCTGACTTCTATCTTATTTTTAACAAATTTAACATTTTGTGATTTCTAATTATAATTCATATTTCTGTTCTAGAATGAATGATAGTACCAGTTAGCACTGAAAGAGCATCTTTTAATGCCAAACTGTATGGAAATCGCTTTTTAAAAAAAATAATTGTTCTTTTTAGATGTATACGACAGTAGAGTATATTTTGACATATTATACATACATGGAATACACCTTCCCATTTTTGTGGTTGTACAAGATGTGGCGTTTCACAGGTTGTGTGTGTGTGTGTGTGTGTGTATGTATGTGTGTATATATATATATATATATATATATATATATATATATATATATATATATACAGGAAAGTTATGTCTGCTTAATATTCTGTCTTTCCCATTCCCATCCCACCTCCCTTTGCTTCATTTCCCTTTGTCTAACCCACTGAACTTTTACCCCCCCAACAATTATTGTGTGTTAGTATATTAGTTAGTCCATATCAGAGAAAACATCTGAACTTTGGTTTTTTGGCTTATTTCACTTAACATGATAGTCTCCCGTTCCATTCATTTACCCACAAATGCCATAATTTCATTCTTCTTTGTGGCTAATATTCCACTGGGTACATATATACCACATTTTCTTATCCATTCATCTGTTGAAGGACACCTAGGTTGGTACCATAGTTTAGCTATTGTGAGTTGAGCTGCTATAAACATTGATGTGGTCTTATTACTATAGTATTCTGATTTTAAGTCCTTTGGGTATATGCTAAGAAGTAGGATAACTGAGTCAAATGGTGGTTCCATTCCAAGCTTTCTGAGGAATCTCCATGTTGCTTTTATGGAAAGCACTTTACAACATGATCTTAAGTTATTTCCTGTCTGTAAAGTTGTTTCTCATTTTATAAATGTAGGCAATGGATCAGATTCAGCAAGTTTTAGTATCTTTCACAAGGTCACACAGCTAGAAAGTACTAGAGTGGGATTTGATCCTAAGCCATCCTGATTTCTAAGTACTTGCTCTTGAATATCAGAGAAAAAAGGGAAACCTACCCATAATTCCATTATCTGAAAAGAAATATTTATGGTATTCTAGGATATTTCTTGTTACTTTATTTACAATAGTATATACATAAATGTGCATGTATATATACATTTAATTTATATTAAGTCTATGTTATATTTAATAGAATAATTCTAGGTACTTTTCTCATTTATAATCATTGTGAACCTTTTTCCATGTTGCTAATTATTTATAAATATAAAATAAGTTTGATCCTATATTGTATCTACCAGGAAGAAACATCATGTTTTAGCCATGCCTTGGACTGGTATTTATGGTTTTCTTTCCTAATCTTTCATTAGGAAAAAGGGTATTGTGGAAGTTTTATGGCTGCCCCTCTTGGGACACAACTTAGCCTACCCTCTAAGAAGCCTGTTTGCCGTATTTGTTCTCACACAAGCCACTATTGTTGTTCTCGCCCAAAAGGCCAGGCTCACTCATGTCCATTTTACTGGTCATCTTCTCTGTGGGATTGGTCTAGTGTATTTGGCCTGTTCTAAATGCTCAATCTGCATAAACATGCACAAGGGGAAAAAAAAAAAAGAACTAGCCTCACAGTTTTGAAGAGGATTCCCCCTGGGAGCAGACATTCTCTAAGCTCTGCCCTCTCCTATTTTCATCCTCATTGTGGTGAGGCTTGGAATCCTCCTACATGTGAACATTATCATTAATCAGCTTCTCACCAACTGATGTGTCAGATGGACATTAGCAGCCCAATGATCAACTGCCTATCCCCTGAAATTGCTTGCTTGCCTCTGTTCCCTGGAATACCACTTCTTAGGAGCAGATTCTACATGTATATTCTTATGAAAACTTGGATTGCAAAAATTATTCTGAAGTGTTGAAAGGATTTGAGTCATTTTAAAAGACATCTGTAAATAATTTGCTGTCTGCAAGATATAGTCTCAGCTCAAAGGTTTAGTCACTTCTTAAAATTATCTTAAAATTTTGAAACATAACTTATGTTTTGCTAGCTAAGACTTATAGAAAGAAAATAATTCTTTTTAAATATTTTCTTAAGACTTGTGCTTAACTTTTTACCTTCATTTTTTATGGCACTTGCAAACCTTCAGAAATTTGAACATGCCCACACTTTTGTAAACTGCTTGTCATTTTTCAAATAGAAATGTGTGATGTTTTCTGTCTCTGAGTACCCAAGGACTCCTTTGCTTCTCTGTATTTCTACATGTAACTGCATTACTCCTTATCCAGCATGTTTGCCTCCACACCATGAACAAGGAGGGAAGATAATATTTGTGCCCCAATGTACAAAAGTCTTTCATTTCTCTTCTGTTCAAATATATTTTAAAGAGGATAATGTTCCTAGTAATGGGACTGCTATTCTTTCAATTTATAACTTCATAAATTTATTACTAGCATTGAATTCTGCCAACCTCTTGCTTGATCAAAGTGGAACCCCCATGTTTAGGTCTGTTGGATGAAATACTATTACTAATTAAACCACTATTATTAATAATGATAATACTTCCTGATGCTGCTTTAATGCTTTACATACTAATCTTTAGTCACCTAACAGCTCTGCAAAGTCCATGTTCTGACTTGAGTTTGCAAATCTGAACATGGAGCCAGTGTTTAGTATGTCGTGCAAAGTTGCCTGATTAGTAAGAAGCAGAACTACGATTTGAACTCTGAAATCTGGTTCTGTGAGTTTGTGCTCTTTTCACAGCTCTCTCTGAAATGACTTAAATTATTACCTGAAAAATTAAATGCAAAATTAGCCCAGTGCTTTAACAATAAGGTACAGTAGATTTCAATTAAAGTTAGTTGTTGTGAGGTAAAAGAGCCTATTCATGGTTGGAATCCATTCATTCATCCCACAAATTATTTACTGAGCATTTATTATGGGCCAACCAATGTTGTTGGCTAAACATATAATGGGGAAGAGCAAGAAGGCTTTATCTCCAGCCTTGTGGGATTGTCTAGTGTATAGATAGCATTGTTATTCCTGTATAGTTTCTGTAATCTAGGTCCTAATAACATCATCACACTATTAAAAGGAAGAACAGTGGATCTATCAGCAACTGCTATTGCTTCCTCATTTTCTCTAACGTTCACTTTAGCCAAGTGCTCCCAATGACCTACCTGATGCCTATGGCTTCTCTTTCCTGTATAAAATATATACACATATATAAAAAAAATTAAGAGATGTTTTAAAAATATTCATGCAAAACACAACCCCTTCCCTACCCTGTCAACGACGTGACTTTCTGAGGTGGGACCCAAGCTTCAGTGTGTTAAAAATATTCCAAATGATTTTCACATGCAGCAATGGTTGAGGATCCTCTCTGAATGTCCTTGGTAAGATACTATGTTGCTTATAATTTCCCATCACGAATCTATAAAAGTTCTGTGACTGCAACAGAAATCTGTCAGATGCAGCTGGTCCATTTCTGTTGCCCAGAATTTTTTTTCTGAGTTCCTGAACCAATTGTTGACGTTTCCTTTTCTGACTTTTCTTCGTGAATTCCAGCTCTGAGTTGGCGCTTCTGACTTGATGTTTTCTAACTCTTTTCAAAGTCTGCCTTTGCTGAGTATGTGGATCTGATTCTGACTTTTAATATTGGCTTGTGGGTCCTATCTGGACTTCCCGTAGGCTCTAATACCTCCATCTTCCCACTTACCATCCCCAGCCCAGCCTTGACAGTCACAACTTCTCTGACTTAATAACTAGGCAGGAACTTGGCCAATGACAAAATGACCTGAGCCGTTTTAAGATCTACTCTTTCAGTAAACTCAGTATGGAATACAGTATTATTAAACATCCAAAATTAGTCACCACGCTGTACACTACCTTAGATCTCTAGTTAACTAAAAGTGTGTACATTTTGTCAGTAAGGTTTTCACCACACACACACACACACACACACACACACACACACACACACACCTGTGAGATGGCTCTAACTAGATTGGGATAATAATTTCACAGTATATACATATGTCAAATCATCACATTGTACACCTCCAATATCTACTATTTTATTTATTGATATACCTCTATAAAGCTGAAGAAATATACAAAATGGAAAAACAAAGCAAAAACAGAAACATTTTAATCAAATTAAGCAAAACCCAAAAAAGTTCTGACAGATCCGTAGTACTCACACAGACGTACAACCTACCACTCTCTGTCCTCTCAAAATCTCTTGGAGACTATACAGAGGGGACTTGTATCCCTCTCCCCTATCCATTTCCTATTTCTGTGCTTCTCATTTGAAATTTTCTCTTAAAGAAAACCTTGATACTCATTTTGATCTGCTTACTTGCCTCTCAAAGATTCCATTTTGGTACATTTCCAGGCTAAAGGCAAGGAGGGCAAGGAACTCTGAGTTTGGATCCAGGTTTGCAATCTCGAGATGCCCCTACCCTAGACGTGGGTTGCTCTTGTCACTATTGTCTCTCTTTTAACTCTTGCCCTATATCAATTTCTCTGATCACACACTATTCCCAATATCCAAGGTTTTAAAGACATTCCTATACATACTACAGAGTATAACATTATTGGATTGGAGGAAATATTTTTTCATTGTTATCTGTGGGTTTGCTTTCCATGGCTTTAGTCAACTGCAAAAATATATAATGGAAAATTCCCAAGTAAATGATTCCTAAGATTTAAATTGCATGTACTTCTGAGTAGCATGATGAAATCCCCTACCACCCTCTTTGTCCTGCCTGCCCAGGATGGAAGTCACCTTTTGCTCACAATATCCATACTATACACCTTACCTACCTGTCACTCACTTAGTGGCCATCTTATTATCATACTGACTGAAGAAGGATCATACTGCTAATTTTTAAGTAACTAATTTTCTTTAATAATGGTCCCAAAGCACAGAAAGAATATGTCAAAGAGAAGCCATAAAGTATTTCCCTTAAGTGAAAAGTTGTAGGTGTGGTGAGATATTTTGAGAGAGACAAAGACCAAATTCACATAACTTTTTCTACAGTATTTTTATAAATGTTCTATTGTATATTAGTTACTGCTGTTTATCTGTTATGGTGCCTAATTTGTTAGTATTATCACAGATATATATTTATTTATAGGTATGTATCATAAGCATGGATTTACATTATACCTAGGAGATACATTTCAAGAAACCTTGAAAAGAACTGAAACCACACACACTACTAAACCCTATATATACTGGGGTTTTTTTTCATATAAAAATATTTTCATACACAAATGTAATGCCTTTTAATCTTATCTAAGCCTTTACCATGTTCTATGGTGAAATTTTTATAGTTTGAGGGAAACAGAAAATTTTTTTTCACTCTTCACAAATTTGCAGATAGACTTGTTTTTACCATAGCAACTTATCTTAGCAACTTCCATATGATTTGTCTTGTTCACTCAAGAACTTTCACTTAAAGGGAATGTTACTGCTTTTCTTTGGCATGTTTGAATTGCTGCTTTCGCTACTCTTATACTTTGGGGCCAGTATAAGTAAATTAATGGTTACCTGACACAAATGTGATACCACAACATTTGATTTGAAAACCAAGACAAATACTAATGACTAACAGGCAGGTAGCATATACAATGTGGATACACTAATAAAAGGGATGATTAAAGTTCTAGGTAATACTGAGTAATTTGGCACGAGATTTCATTTTACTCAGAATATCACACAATTTATAACTTATGAAATATCTATTTCTGGATTTTACATTGAATTTTTTGGACAGTGGTTGACCACAGATAAATGAAACCAAGGAAAGTAGAAATACATATTTTAGGGAAGGCTATTGTATTATAATACTGCTGCTGAAACATGTTGGCCATGAGTAACTAATTTATGATTGGCTATTTATTTGATGGTCTGCAAACATTGGGGAAAAAAATTAAAAGGAAAAAATCTAACATGTAAGTTGTTTTTAAAAGTAACAAAATTATTACAAAGGCTTAACTTACCAAGTTTGACGATATCTTTCACATAATATTTTCTTGGGTGTTATGTTTATAATTTTGAGTCTTTTTTTTCTTTGATACTGTGTGTGTGTGTGTGTGTGTGTGTGTGTTTGTGTGACAGCCCTCTACTTCTTATACTTGAAAAGTCATTATCCCAAATGCTGGGATTACAGGTATGCTCCGCCATGCCCAGATGAATTTCTTTTTGAGATGCATTTTTTTTTAATGGGCACATATACAATCTTATAGGCGCAAGGGCAGTTGGATAGACTGCTTCATGAGGAATGTGACTCAGCTACTGGTCAGATCTATCAGATCCTAACATGCTGATCGGAATACCACTAACCCTTGATGGCTTGTCTCCCTCTCTGTAAAGGTGATCTTCTGATGCTAGGCTTCTGTCTTTGTAGTACATGGACTGTTCTCTTTGCTTTAGCAGTTTATTGTTTTAAGTGATTATTTTATTTTTTTTTGCTTCATGTCTTATGTTCAAAATTCCAGAGGAAAAAAGGATCTGATTTTTTTCACTGGTTCCACAGTGAATGACATGGTAAACTAAGTTCTACTGCTGGGACCCATCTAGGGTGCTTGTCAGCCCCAAGACTGGCTGCCTTCTAAATGCTTACCCATATCCAGGGAGAAGGTATCACGTGGAAGAAAAGCAGAGACAAATAAATATAACAAAGCCCTTGTCAGACTTCTGAGCAGTGACAATAATGTCTTCTTGCATTGCATGGCCTGTCCAGTACAGCTCAATGAATTGTTGATGTTATCATGAGTATTAAATATTTTGGAAAAGATCCTGGGGATAAAATTATGAGGCAACTTAATAGTAAACAAGCTTATGATTGGGAAGACAATTAAATGAGGATAAATGACATGAAGAAATGAGAAGGTTACGGCATAATTATTATGTAGAAAAATATATTTTGCCAGAGCTAGAAGTTTAAAGGAAGGGGGAAAAAAAGTTGTGTAGGCCAGAAAGGTCCTGCTTAATGAAGGAGGGAAATGAGTTTCATCTTTAAGGATGAGAGCAATTATTGAAGCAATGAGAAGAGAGAAAATTTGAGTACAGGCACATCCTGTACTGGAGCAAAGGAACAGAAGTGGGAATGAGTAAATCCAGCGTGAAATGGTACACAGTGGTGTTAAACTGACGAGAGTTAAATTGGGAAAAGCATGGAGAGGAAAGTATAATGAATCATAGAGGCCATTTGTGAAGTTGTTTATATAATCCACTAAAGAGATTGAGTTTGAATCTACTACAGAATTTAAATTGAAGGTAGGAGTTTTTCAAGATCTAGGACTAGGAAATAATAAGTAAATATTGTTTTAAGAAGCTTGGTCTAGTTTTTTGTTGTTGTTTTGCTCTTAGAATTAACTGGGGGATAGATGAGAACTCAAGAGGTGGATATTTTAAAGGAATAGAATGGGAAAAAAACAAATGTGAAGGACATTACATACTAGATTGGCTGTGGCGAACCAACAAGATGAAGTTGGTCAGGTAATACTGGGTGTCTCAGAAAAAATGATGCCATCATCAACAGAAAGGGCAGAATCCAGAGGAGGCGTTGGGCAAGATGAGCCCAAGGCATATGTATTAAGGAAGGCTCACTCATGATCTATGAAGGGCAAATCCATGATGAAATACCTGTTAGCACATGGACCCGGACTGCTTAAGACAGTGACATATGAAACTGACATGAATAAACTGAAGAAAGTCCTTACAAAATTGTGGAGTGGGCAGAAAGTGGCAGATAAATGATGCTGTGGTCACATAAGATAATGCATTCAGGTGAAAGAGATAAAAACTATAATTTTAGCATGGTGAGTTCTCTCATAAAGCTGTCACATCTGCTATATAAATTTGTAGTTTCAATATTCAAGGGGTTAATTATACCAGATCATTGTTGCCACCTAAGCAAAGGACATGGAGATTATTGCAGACTTCTTCCTAGAACCTTAATCGAACGTGACATTGGGTACAACCAGCCAAACTAATATTAAAAATGGCAAGAAAAAGTGTAACGAGCTACTTAATAGAAATATACGTATAAAAACTATAATAGCTGTATAAGATTTAGGTTACCTTACTTCTAGAATAACACATGAGAACTCTGGTAAGATTTTTTATTTTTAAATAAGATTAATCGGGGGCTGGGAATATAGCTCAGTGGTAGAACATTTGCCTTCCATGTGTGAGGCACAGGATTCAATCCTCAGCACCACATAAAAATAAATAAATAAAGATATTAAGAAAGATTAATTCCTGTGATGGAATAACAATGAATATGTCACACTCCTAATCACTAAGAAAGTTGTTACTTGGTAAGCAGAGAAAAAGTTTAGATAATTAAGTTACAGAAAGCCATTATAGGAAATATCTCAGAGGTATTTCAGAGATCAGACTGAAAATGCAAAAGATGGAACAGTTGATGTTACCCTGGGGAATTAGGAGAAAATAATCAAAAGATTGAATATTTGAGTTGAAACTCAAAGAATTAGTTGGAATTGTCTGGGTAAAAATTTGAATTAAGTCTTCTAGGCAGAGAATAGCATCTGCAAAGTCATGATCTCATGGAAAACTTTGGTAGGTTTATTAACAGTGAATTTATTATTACTCAAGCATGGGAGTATGGGAAAGGAGAACAATTGCTGAACAGAGGCCAAGGTTGAGAAGGTAAAGTGAACCATGCAGAATGAGCAAGGTTATGCTGCACTAACAAACACTCCTAAATCTCAGTAACTTGAAACTTTAGATGATTTCTTACTCCTACTACCTGACTTCCCCAGTCAGTTCAGAGCTCTGCTACTCATCTTGCTCTCTCAAAAGCTTAAGGTAACAAACTCGGCCACTGTCTGAATGCTATAAACACTATGATAGGGAGAGAAAACATGGTCTGTGGTGCTCTCTGAATTTAAAGACACTTTCCAAGAGTGAAACACATCTTTTAACTTCAACATTTCATTAGCAAAAGCAAGCTGCATGGGCACACTTAACCTCAAAGGGACAGGGAAGTGCAATCCTAGCATGCTCCCTGAAGGAAAATTGAAAATAGCATAGATAGTAACATAAGTGTTGCTGAAGATACTGCCTAATCTTAGAGGTAGTCAGTAGATCTATGCATGGGATAAATGAAACAATTGGATTTGTTAGGTCAAGAATCATTCAGTCCACAGATTAGACATCGACTAAGTCAGTGATACTCAAAGTTAGCATTTATAAGAAACTCCTGAAGCATTATTTAAAAACAGACTACTGCGCTCCACAGAGATTCTTTTCCAATATGTCAGGAGTGACTTAAGATTTTCTATTTCTAACAAGTATAAGGCCAATACTACTTCTCTTGGGACCATATTTTGATTACAATAGTCCTGGAGGAATCAGATGCCAGAATTTTTGCAAAGGTTTGATGGGAAGATGATGAGTAGGACTCTAGCAGGAGCAAAGTGATAAGACAAGCAATGCCAGATCCAAGAGCCAGTATTTAAGTTAAATTGACAGGATTGTATGACATCGGAAGTTTAGGGGTGAAGTTGAGAGAAGGCTTGAGAATGACAACAACATTTATACATGGGGACAGTGTGTTAGTGAGCTTTTCCTTGCTGTGACCAAAAGATTTATTTTGGCTCATGGTTTCAGAGGATTCAGTCCATGGTTGGCCAACTCCATTCCTCTGGGCTGAGGTGCCGCAGAACATGCTGGAAGAAGTGCATGGCAGAGGAACACTGCTCAGCCCAAGAGAGCCAAAAAGGAAGGAGAGAAAGGGTGGGGGAAAGAAGCTGGGAAAAAGGTAAACCCCTCCAGGGCACAAACACAGTGATCTGCTTCCTCCAACCAGATCCCACCTCCCCGTAGTCCATTCAGCTATTAGTGGATTAATACACTGAAGAGGTCAGAACCCTCATGGTGCTATCATGACCTAAAATCCTATTTGTGTAGACATGAGATTTTATGGAACATTCCAGATGAAAACTGTTACAGGTCGATAATTTCCCCATTATTAATCAGGATGAAGACTACAGAGGATGGAGAAAGTGGAGGGATGAGAAGTGGCTAGGGAAAATGAAAAGGAAGAAGAGAGTCAAGTTTAGGACACTATAGCTTTCAGGTACCTAAAAGGACCCAGATTCCATATGGAAATGCAATCTGGGGTCTCAGAAAAGTGATAAATACTGAAGATACAGACTAGAAATCATCAGGGTCTGATGAAGCTGAAGCCATTGGATAAACTGAGGACCTCCACAATAGGATTTTGCTTGAGAAAGGCAAGGAACTAAGAGCAGAATCCTGAAATGTCCCAATAATTAGAAAACATATGTGGAAAAGCCAGAAAAGGACAATCAAAAGGAAAAGTCTGAAAAGTAGAAGAAGAACAAGCTGAGAGCTAAGTTTCAGGAAATAAGAGAGGAGAGAGATTATTTAAATCAGAGAGTAATTGACGGTGCCAAATAATTTAGAGAGATCAAACATATTGGGGACTTAACACAGTCCTACAATAATTGTGCTCTTCATTATTCTCTTCAGCCAGGCCCTAATCAGCTGTGGGGCAGGTTGTGTTACCCTCCCATCAGCTGTCACAAATCTTTTGTCCTCATTCTTAAATTAATTAGGGAAACCTCTATAGTCCCCAAGGTTATCCTTTAAAAGCTGAGGCCATCCTTAAGGAATTACTTCTTGTGCGATCATAAACACTTGAAAAAGTGCAAAGAAGAGAAGGTACAAAATAAGATTACTGTAATCCTTAACTTGACAGCTCCTTGAAGACTGCTTGAAACTAGAACTGGAAACACACTGTTGTTGGGGCCCCTGGTGTGTGAATGACTGTGGTGCCTTTCTCTTGCCCAAGATTCTGAAATTATTCACAGCCACCTTATGATACAGTTGTAACCCTACTTCTATTCTCAGCACCTACTGAAATCCTACACCCTGAACTTAATCTCTGCCTTTTCTTCTGGCTTGACTTGGATCCTATAGACCTGAGTCTATATTCCCAGACGGATCTTCTCTGGGACAGGTCTCTGGTTTGAGCAATTATCATGACTGATCAGTTCTGACTCAGAAAACTGCTACAGTGTTTTCAGGTGATTTGCAGACATTCAACTCAGATACCTGTCAGTAGATGATTCAGTCTGAGCCTCACCCTGCCTCTTCCTTATTCTGATTTAACTTACCCACTGTCCCACTGTCTTTTCCTGGCAATCAAGGCTACTACACACAGCAACTACAACCACAAACTTTTTTTGAAGGTCACACACTTTCATTGATGTAAAAGGACAAAACAGTCCTAAATAGATCAAGCTAAACTTCAATCACTGTGAATAAGAGAAGTTGTGGATGTCTTGCCATGTGTCTGTTGAAAGCTTATATATGGGAAACTTCTGTTTCACTTCATTTTAATTGAAAAAAAAAATTTCCCTCTTGGACTTTTATCAAAATATTGTCAGTTTGAATTACACCCATAGTTTTTAGTTTAAAAGGGAAATAAAAAATGATAAGTGAGAAACTATAGACTATTCTGAGATTATCATAGATCTTTTTCAATCAAAATGACACAAATGTAAGAGAAATAACTACCAGAGAACTCACTGAGTAGACAAGGTAAAGAAAGAACATAAGAACTTAGGCCAGAGATTTGATCCAGTTGTCACAGGGACCCTCCACAGGACCCTTTATTTTCCTATACCCACCCAAGTGAGAAATTCAGGTCTAATTGCTTGATGTTCTTCATCAATCACATTTTCATTTATAAATCAATAATCACTTTATGAACAAGTATGAAGAACTAAATTCTGAACTCATTTCTGTTTAATCCTTGTGTCACATATTAGAGACTGAATGTGAGCAACACCTGCTCCATAAATAACTCACTGATTCATCAGAACACGAAAAGTTCAGCAAAATAGTTGACTGCTTTCTGATACAGATGGCATCTGTCATTTAAATAATTTAAGTTATTTAAATTGAGTAGTGAAAATATCTGACAAATCTTTTTCAGACAAATACAGCAAAGAAATCTGGAATAACATCTAAGACATCAGAAGTTGTTTTTAGGCCTTCAAGATTTCCTTTTATTGAGGCTGTAAACTATTGTGTCTGTCCCCCTCTTATTTCTCTTTCTCTCTTATGAATTCCATCTGCTTATAAGTGTCATTGCTGGAGCTTGCAAGGAAACACTTTTGATTAGCACTAAAAAGGTCTAATGTTTGAGACCTTGAATGCAAAACTTCTGATAAAAATAAACTTCAAGGTCTCAGAATACTCTTATCAGATCAACCGTATGGTCCCAGAGTAGGTTGCTTAAATCTTCTTGGCTAAGCTTGAGAGTGCAAAGCTTAATACCCACAGGCTTGCAATCTTTTTGAATGTGATTATAATTCAGCACCAGCTTTGCATCCTGGATAAAGGTTCCCCTTGAACACAAAGTATGTTACATGCTTGTGTGCTAGTGATCAAAATACTCGGAGGATTATGGCACTTGCTGTTCTTAAACCTCCAAAATGGTGTTAAAATGCTACATCCAATCAGCTAAGCTGTAAATTAAATTTTTGTAGATTGAAGACATAGTTTTATTTCATATGCCAGAAACTCATTTCAACCCTAGCATTTCTGTTAGCACATTGCATCTAGCAGCATAACTCAAGAGGTTTAATGAAAGTTTAAAAACAATCTGTTGCAGATTTTGTGCCTAATTTATTTTTAATTGCAAATTGTACAACACATTATTGCCTGTGAAAATAGAAATTTAATTTCCTTCCTGTTTTTTTTTCTTTTTTCTTTCATTCTTTCTTTCCTACTTTTTTTAAATATATATATATATATAAAATACTAATACAGGCTCAAAGAGAAAACAGACTTTTAACATGCTGTTTTCTGGATTTTATTTCTCTATTCTTAGATCCTTCATGTGCAGTCTTTGGAAAATACAGCTCACGCCACTTAGCATTATCCTTCAAACACATTTTCATGCTTTAAGAATGTGCTATTTGGAATTCTATACGGAGGTTGCATTTATACAATTATTGCAAGTGTATAGCATGCATGGTGGTTACAGCCTTACTCCAGTCCATGTGAAGGTTTTCCCTGCTGTATCTGACAGTTGACTCCTGATAACTGTGTTCATATTCATACTTAGAGCCGTTTTAGACTGTGAAGCTTCACTTACTGGTGATGGAGGAAAAGCACATATGAGATAACTTTAATTATAGGGACAGCTGGAGAATTTGTAAAAATTAGATATTCCATCCCATATTTTTATCATAGTAGAAAATAGTATTTTATTAGCATGAAGTTGCTTTTTAATGCGACCTTTAATTTTTCTAATTGGACTTTTCTGGAATGTGTTCAATGAAAAATCAAACAAAAGCATTCGGTCTGGTCTTTCAGAAAGTTTTGTCACACTCTGCTGCATCTGGTAGTTTGACTTTGGATGGGAATCTGAAATGAAGCTTAATGTGAGTCCTATCAAGTGATTCTAGGAAAATGTCAAAATACAAGAGAAGGAAACAAAGGTCTTTTGTGCTGGATTTGCATTCCCCTCTGAAATCCTTGGCACTTTACATCAGAAACTGAGTTGTATTATTTATTTTCAATTTCCTCACTTTCTATTCCTCGCCTGTCCTTAGAGAATGGCCATCGGCCCACTCCCTGAGCCTTTTCCCTCTCCTTGCTGGGCATTGTGTCAGCCAAGTGAGCTGCCTTCATAGCTGGTGACAAGTGCAGGGCTGCCTCCTGCCAGAGAAGGGTGTGAATGAATGTTGTGACCAGGTCTCCCTTCAAACTAGGCAGTTCTCTCTGCCTCCACAAGACCCAGCTTGCAGTGACAGGGAGATACTTGTCCTGGGTTTCCTTCTTGGGGCAGGTGCAGAAGACAACATTAGCCTCTATAAGGAACGATAGTAGTGGGTACATGCTGTGTTACTCAGCTTTTGTCACTGAGACCAAGATGCCTGACAAGAACACCTTAGAAGAAAAGTTTATTTGGGTTCACGGTTTTAAAGGTTCAGTCCATATTCCAATGGCTCCATTGCTCTGGGCCAAAGGTCAGACAGAACTTCATATGGAAAGGCATGGCAGAGGAAGGCAGCTCAGGACATGACAGCCAGAAAGTAGAGAAAGAGAGGGAGAGAAGAGTCAGGGACAAAAATAATCCCCAAGGATTATATTTACATAATCCAGAATGACCTGCTTCCTCCAGTTCTACCCGCTCTGCCTACAGGATTCAACCAGTAATCCATTTAAATCATTAATGCATCAGATGGATTTATCTACCAGTTAGGTTACAGCTTTTATAATCTAATCATTTCACCTCTAAACATTGCTACATTGCCTAATATCAGCTTTGGCGGGGACACCTTATATTCAAACCATAACAAGTGTTCTAACTTCCTATAAGGCATTATACTTCAACTTTTGGTAAGACCTGGGGCCTTGGAACAACAGAGATGAAGTTAAACTACATTATTTTTATCACTTGAAATCAAGAAGGCAAAGGGTTAATAAAATTATTTGGAAGTAATTATAAGTACAAAACATAACAAGTTTTTTTCAAGCTAATGGTTTTGATTGATACTCACATAGAAAACACCTGATGAATTTAAAAGTTACTATTCTAACAATTTCTCTGGGGCATTTATATGTTTTATTGTAAAATATTAGAAAATATAAGCATGTTATATAATATTTTTTCTCCTTTCATGCTGCACACATACTTAAAGGAAAATAAGTATTGTTTAAATTATTATTTATTAAGATTTTTGCCATCTGGCGACTTTGACACATTGGTTCTGATCATAGCAAAATATTGATAAATATTATTCTTCATGAAGCAAATAAACAGAAATTTTACATAGACAAATTACATCTCTGGGTTATATGAGAAAAAGTGCTGATTATCTATTGTATTTGTGCAGCAGAATAGACATATATTTTTATGAAAAGAGATTCAATGTAACCAGATGCTTCTTAGCAACCTGATTAGAGAATGGGACAAACTTCCAAAGAAAGTTTGAATGGATGCTCTTGACCAAGTGAATGAAGAATATGCAAATGAATATCATTAGATGAGGAAGTATTAGAGATTTAGTAATGTATGAGCAGACTGATAGAACTAATATGTACTCATAAATAAATCATTGTTGCAAAATTAAATTACTGTTAATAGTACATGAACTTATATCAGTTTTGTGAATTCATGTTAGAAATATAAGTACAGATTACCA
The DNA here is from genome assembly GCF_964194105.1 of Spermophilus citellus. Taxonomy (NCBI): domain Eukaryota; kingdom Metazoa; phylum Chordata; class Mammalia; order Rodentia; family Sciuridae; genus Spermophilus; species Spermophilus citellus. The sequence goes on along the minus strand of NC_138196.1, from coordinate 55,261,047 downwards.
GAAAGAAGATCCTATCCCCACTTTCTTTCCTTCTTCTCATCATTTCCAGAGATCAAAGAGCTATGGGTAAAAGCAGTCATTAATTTGGGTAGACCCTTTAGAGGGAAGTTTTGCTAAGTATGAAGGCAGCTTGAAGTTCATCTGCTTCTGCCTTTTCCATTGAGTTTTATGCTCTCTAACTCTCAATTTTTTGCTTATTAAAGCGACACTCATTTCTTTTCTCTGTGGTTAGGCATGAACTCAGTGTAACTTTGAAATATTTTCAACGCATGTGGTTATGCATAAACTCTGCATAACTTTGAAATATTTTCAGTGTATGTGGTTATGCATAAACCCAGTGTAACTTTGAAATATTTTCAGTGTATGTGCTCCCACACACATATACTCATATACTGACCTTGCTGGGATGAAGGTTCCATGAGTACATTTATAAGCTTTGAAGTTTCGGCAATCTGCTGAGGAGGAATATATCTTCCTCTTAGTCAGAATCTTTGGAATATGATATATGGTCAGATGATTGAAACAAGTACAATTATCCTTTATTCTAAGATTTACAATTTTAACTCCTTCCTGAAAATGTGCTACATTTTTTAAAAAATTAAAACTTTTTCCCTTATTTTGCCTGGGTAAATTTGGGATACATGCATCCCAAGCCAAAACATTCCAAATTTGTTCAGTTCGAAAATATACAGTAATTGAAAACAAAAAATAAGCTTTTATATTTTGTATACTTTTTGAACACAGTATACAAAATTTGCATATAAAAAGTAACAATGAAAATTCATCATATTTCTTTTCCTGACCAATTTTAAACTATTTTAGATCTCATGGATTTCTTATATTCAAACTGAATTTAAAAAATGAAATTACAATCTAGACAAGAAAAACACCATAAAAGCCAAAGAACAATCTTTTAAACTCTAAAGAATTGTAAAAATGTTTCTCTTTACCTCTCTTGCTAAAATGATGTAAGCAAAGCAGTACATTTTGGTTTCATCTGAACATGACATCAAATTCAAATTTATTCTCTGACTAGGAGCTTGTCTTGTTCAGTAAATTAGTGGGTGTAGCTTTGCCTGGAGTCCTAATGCCAAAATATCATAGTTATAACATGTTTATTTAGTGTAAGACTTTTATATATTTTTGTTTGTTTACTTGTTTGGTTTTTGGTTGCAAAAGTAACTGTGCTGAAAAAGGGAGCCATCAAGAGTAGAATGATTTTATAAAAGAGAAAAGTAGTCATTAAGTGTGAGGTTAAGTCCAAATTCTGAATCCCATACACTCTAATTTATTTGCCGAAGCAACTTTGAAGCAATTAGAAATTTCCATCGTCTTCTACCACATTCGGAACATCCTGCAGTGTGATATTACAGCCACAGGATTCCATGACACTAGTCTAACATCCTAATTTTAGAGACGAAGAAACTGACAGAGAAATTAAATGACTTGATCAAGGTCACAAACCTAAATGGGGTAAGGCCAGATCTCCTGACTCCCAGCCCAGTCATCTTTTCTTTTTCTCTCCTGATATAACTGAATTTATTCCATGAATGATTTATCTTCATATCATGATGTTGATCATATCACAATGGTTCAAGTTAAGGTACAATGGACCTGTAGTACATATGGGAAGGAACACAGTATGAATCTTAAATCCTTAAAAGTAAAAGGTTTTTGAGCACTTAAATAGTATTATAGTTAAATCATTAGTATTTTGGGCAAAGAACAAAAATGACAATTTGAAAACTACCACAAATACCTAATTGTAATAAGCCTTCCAACTGAGCAACAAACTCAAATTGTCCTGTTATGAAAAATGGAACTAGAGGCCTATGTCATGTCTACTGTTAAGGATTGGATCATATGTGATCACCCATTCACGATCTCTTCTGCATTCTGAAAACTATTGAGAAATATGCACAGGAATCAGCTAGGGGTTTAAATAAGATTGGAATTGCAACTGAATATAAAGATGTGGCTGATAGTTGGGCATCTTACTCAATCCTATGTCTATGAATGGGAATGATCGCAATTACAGAGTAGAACTTTGGCTACATTGAAAAGTTGTAGCCTTCTCAAGAGCTAGGAATTCTCACTCTGAATGGTTGAAGTAGTGAAACGTTTTATAATCTATACACAGATACCATCCAAGAGAACACATGACTGGGATACATGAATGCCCAAGAGATGAGGGAGTGGAGTAAGACAAAGCTTCTTCCCAGATACTCTCAAGAGACTGGCCCTCCATTTATTACCTGAAGACAATGTTGAAAAGAGTGTGGAAAATATTCTTCATGTATCTTTTTCCCTGGATTACTAACTGCCTATAAATAGGGAGCATTCAACAATGCAACAAATATGCATTGATTATTTAACATGGATCTAGTACTCTGTCTGATTCTGCGTATATAGGGATGGAAGATTCAGATATATTCCATGAGCCCATTGTGAAACAAGTTTACCAATAACAAATTCCAAGAAAAGATTTCCAGTATGTGGAGAATAGCATGTGTTACAAGCTAAAAGGAGCATAACAAGCATGTATTTAGCAGAGACTGTGTTTATCCTATAGGAAGTATTGATTTTGGAGTCATTCTACCCCCATTTCAATTCTGATACCAACATAAACTGCAGTCTTGGTCATGGTACCTAGTTTATTTTACTATATTTCAGTATCCTTATTATAGAGTGGTGCTAATCATTATGTCTATTACATGGATTGTTTGGAAGATAATATGAATATATAGAATGTGGTAAGTGCTCAATAAATAGTAGCCATTATTATTATCTCTAAGTAATGAAAATATAGTATAGTCTTTCCTGCATGAATGAGAAAGATAAATAATTGTTACCAAAAGAATATGGGTGGTAGTTTATGCTTCCAGGAGAGGTCAGTCTTTGAATGAAGATACTGGCTAGACTGTGTGAGAGGATTTAAGTTGCCCACAAGAAGATGTAAACAGCAAGAAAGTGGAAGGGATACCCAGTGGACTAAGGCCAGACAAGAAAAGCTGTCTTTTCAAGATTTAGGGAAGCCAATAATAGAATTTTAGTAGTGAGCAGAAAAGGGTGACGTGGCAGTATGTACACCATATAAATACATATCGGGACTCATATTTCTCTTGCAAGTTATATGTCCTGTCTATCTGAAGTAACTATGTTCCATCAAAATACATGACATAAAATAGCTATATAACACCTGAGTAGCTCTGTTATTTAACCCACTGAGAGCAGAGCTGAATATCTTCAGTATCTGCTGTCTCCTCCTTTACTAAAACATGTGAGAACATCTTTTATTTACCTGTAAAACTTTCGTAGGCAGCAGAGATGAATTTCAATTAAACACCTTTGAAATATGTAATCTCACATCTTTCCACTCCATGTATAAAATTAACAAAACAATAAGCTCCATTCTGTAAGAAAATGTCACATATACAGACATATAATTTGGATTGCTTAGGGGAAATGGAAAAGGCTTCATTCTGCAAAGATTCATTACAAAACTTGCTGGAGTAAAATATCAAGATTAAAGTATAAAGGAGCCAGCAATTAATGCAGTGGGCATTCCAGAAAAAAGCCAATTGTCTTCAAGAGTGGCAAATAGCAACTTTGGTTGCTGTTGACAATTAGCATTAGAGCTATCCAAATATGGACTGAGAATCATTGTTTATCCTCAGTTCCGCCCTACACAAAAACAAACCAAACGATGACAATAAGTTGATTGGTTTCCCTTTTGTATTTTTTAAGCTTTTAAATATAGGTACTTGCTGTAATTGCACATTTACTATTTCACTTTTGCAGCTTTTACAGTGACAAAAATCCAGCCCCCTATCAAGAGTTTGATATGTTAAACTGTCCTAAACATTGGCAATGCTGTGATAGATGATCATAACCAACAAACACTTCATACTTTGTCACACAAGGCTAATTCAGACTACTGTAAATTAGTGGTTTGTAGAATAGAACCAATGTGGTTAAAGTCATATGTGGGAAACTACCTAGTGACAATCTCACTCTGTGATGTGACAATGTTTTATTAGTGTCTCATAAGATCTAAAGCAGCTCTGTCTTGCTTTTGCATCTGCATGTATCATTTAACTAGGTAAGCTGGTCTAAAAGCAGTGCTGTGAGCAAGATCATGTTTTTGCATAGTATTTGTTCTGAAAACATGGTTTCATAATAAGCATTACAAATAGGACTTGTCAGAAGAAAACCAAGAGACATTTTGCTAAATCAAAGAAGATCCATTCCTTTGCAAAAGATATTCATATTCTGTGGTATGACTTGCCCATGATCTGTTAAGTACCCTTCAACTATACAACTGATTTTCAATGAGATCTCTCTCCATACCTGAACATGATGTCCATTATGAAATCTCGGATGTGATCTATATAACTTTACTATCTAAAAATATTAGGAAACGGAAGCATTGAGTAACTTTCAAATAAATTATACTTCGATATTCAATTAGTTCTATCTTTTCAAGCAAAATTAGTTTTGAGAAGTATTTTAGTTCATTTATTATTGGAAAAGACCTTACTAGCTTATTCAAGCAAGAAAATTACCCCAAAAGCTTGCAAGATTTATAATGCTTAGGAAAAAAAAAAAGCAATTCAAAACCTAATGAGACATTTTAGGCCTCATTTACATCTCTAACCTGACCCATTTTCTGCAAAACGTTTTTGTTGGTAATTTACATACTAAAAGCTAGTTATTTATCCATCCCTAACCAAAAAGTTGATGAGATTACTAATACAACAGTGAAGTTAGCATTACCCTAAAAGCTAAATACAACCATTTCTAGAAGGTTGACTATTGAGTCATTTATTTAGCTATAATCTTCATTAACTACTTGCAATACAGCCAAACTCTGAGAAAATGACAAGAAAACCTAAATATCTTATTGTCACACTCCCTATTGACATAAATCCTAATAATAACAATAATCCTTTGGAAATAAAATACATCAGGGTGCTCCATGTACATACACAAATGTGTATAACCAAGAAATAAATGATGCAATGAATGTATTCTCTCAAACAAGTTCAAATGTCATATATTTTTACTGTCTTAAAACTTTGCATATACTTGGAGCTGATAATTGTATTGGTGTAGGTGTTACTTTTAAGAATATAAACTCCCAACATTTTGAGAGCAAAACGACTGCTCTGGAGAACTGAAGTACATAGTTACAGAGCAAGGTATTTCTGGTTTCGGGAATGTTTATATTTCTTTTATGATAGAATGATGATGTCCAAAGTTTGGGGGCAGAAGAAGAGGGAACAAGTTGGCGGAGAGGTACAGTAACAGATAATAGGAATAAACTCTACTGTTCTGTTGTACAGTAGGATGATTGTGGTAAATAATATATTGTATTTTTCAAAATAGCTGTAAAATGAATTTTAAATGTTTTTAATCACAAAGGAATGAAAAATATTTGAGATGTTATACATGCTAATTATTCAAACTTAACTACTACACATTATACATATGTATAAAAACACTTTACCCCATAAATATGCACAATTGTTTTATGTCCATTAAAAATCTAAAATATATGCTTACAAATATATGCTTACATTATAAATGTATTTGTTTCTGACACTAACACATTTATTTTTTATGAAAACATATTTGTAATTTTTTGCATCTATGCCTTATTTTATTACTTAATAGATATTATATCATCACCATCTGTTGATAATTGTTATGTTGATGACTTATTCTCCAAAAGAATAAATATATAATAAATATATTTTATATACATATAGTAACTTTTATATATATATATATATGTGTGTATATATATATATATATATATATATATATATTAACTTGACTAATATTCTTCATAATGTAAGTGTCTATAAGATATGAACTATTGGTATACCCATGATTTCCTTTAGCATCCTTTAGGCATGTGCTGAGAGCTGTACTCCAGGATCTTCAAGACCATTCTAGGGTGTAATTTTCCTTTGTTCAAGCATGAGCCCCCTCCATCATGTTATACATTAAAACTAACTGGACCCAGAGGCTAAAATATATAGGATACAGCTGTGTGGATCCTTGGTATTAGATTCTTAACCCTTGAATCTGAGTCTCCTTCTTAAATTCTGGTCCTCCAAGGCAGGGTTCAACCTGATTTTGGTCAGTTCACCAACATTCCTGTCTAGATTAGCCTGACATTTTATTTTGATCAGGGCCAGTCTGGTGCCATCGAGATGCCCAACCTGAACTAGGTTTGACAGTGGCCCTGGAAAGCCTGAAATCTGAGGCTGGATCTTCTGAGATTGGCCCATGCCCTCAACAGATAATGTAGCTCTCTTCTTCTCATTTAATTTTAGTTTCCACAATAATGTTTCAGATAGTATTTGTTTTCAGAATCTCTGTTTGCCATTGTATTTTTCCTGTTAGTAGAGGGTTTACAAGAGGATACAAAATTGATCATAAGCAGAGGAAACACTCCTTGGGAAATGTAATTACTAAAAACTCATCTGCAAAGTAAATTGTGTTGAGCAAAACCTATTATCTCATGATGTGTAAAGAATAATGTTTTTGTTTCCTCCTTTGCGGTTGTCAAGCACTGTTGGTGCTAGAGCTGGGATCTTCATGGCTGTTGCCATAATCATAGTTAAGGCCACCATGAAAACTAGTTGTGAGGCAAACCATGTAAAGGATTTTATTTCTTAATTCTTTTGAGTAGGTTTATGTTGACTCCACATACAGCACACCAGTCTCCCAAAGAACATGCTGAAATCAGCTGCTCTCTGTTCTATGCAGTTATTTAGTATACCTTAGAGAATGGCTTTAGTGATAGAATTTATCAATAATACTCAATTAATATTGTATATTCTATGAAAACATTTGGTGTGTGTGTGTGTGTGTGTGTGTGTGTGTGTGTGTTTGTGTGTGTGTGTTACTGGGGATTGAACCCAGGTTAGTTCTATTGGTGAACTACATCCCCAGCTCTCTTTTATTGTGAGTCAGGGTATTAATAAGTTTCCCAGGCTGACCTCCAACTTACGATCTTACTGCTTCAGCTTTGTGTGAAGTTTCTCAAGTGCATGCTGGTAAATTTCATATGCCATCTCTTATTTTTTTATTATAAGTGGACTTATGACACAGAAAAACATTTCTCATTTTTTTCTGGGTATTATTTTGTTTAACTTCTGAAGATAGCATCATTTCAATACTATACTCTCATGCCAAAGACATTTCATGATGACCTTAAACCCCTGTATCTCTCTTATTATTTCCAAGAAATAATATAACTTTAAATTTGAATATATTTTTAATCATTTATTCTAGAAATGTTGAATAAATTCTTACTATGGAGTAGTAATGAATAAAACCACCATGATCCCTGTCTTTGTGGAGTTTAGAGTCCAAAACAAAAACTACAAAATGACCACAATATAATGATATTGAGTTAGGTATGTAGGAAAGGAAGAGAGGACTGTCATATTTCATAATGGAGACAGAGTGGGTATTTTGGTAGGGTGAAGTAAAAGACTCATTGATGTGGTGGCATTCAAATCAAAACTACAAGGTGAAAACAGCCATGTAAAAATAAATGCAAAGAGCATTCCTGGGGAAAGAAGTCAATGTAAAGATCCAAATGTGATAAAGAATACAGTGCACTCTAAGAAGTGGAAGAAGACCATTTTGGTTGGAAAGTGATGGTGTATGTCAGCATAGTATGAAAAAGATTAAGTGGGAGAGGTAGATAGGAGATATGGGACCATGGTTGTGGCACCAGACACTGACCACCGTTTGTGCTCTCCTTCATTTAATTTCCACACCCAACTATGGCCACCACCCCTACCCACTACCCCTATCCATCATGGGTATACCTGCCTCTGGACATTTTTTTGGCATATAGGAAAAAATAAAGAACATGTGTTTTCTGAGGGTAGTTTCCAGGAGAAAGAGAAAGGAAGAGAACAGACTAATCATTGAAGTTATTTGGGAAACTCATAATCAATCAAATAAGTCATTTTATCTTCTATGTGGCAGATGGAAGAAAGGGCATACGTTGTATAGACTGTTGTACTAATGAAGTATAACATGGAAAGAAATACAAGGAATGGGGAGGGAATTTTCCCAGCAGTTGTGGAAATAATAACATAACCTATCATTTGAAAAAGGAAAATCCTTTACATACTGTTGAATTTTCTTCTCGTTTCTACCAGAATCCATAATGTGTTATTGTAAAGTGAACAGGCTAGATATACCCAAACTCATTATCACACTAGACTTGAGCACTATAATGTGAATATCCTAACAAAATTAAATCCTGTGCCAACAGGATGAGAACCAGAGTCTTGATGGATCTGCTACTAAACTATAGCCAACCATATGTTTTCAGTGTTTTATCTACATCTTTGGTGAATATTGTATACCTACAAATGTACAGTTATATCAAATTTAGCTACATATTCCTCTTCTCCAGAAAAAAAACTTAAAACCATGTAATTATGAATGCACAAACTTAAGGATTACCAATAACCATTCAACTTATATATGCACCTTAATCTTTTACATTGCATTGATTTGTTGGTCCGTGTATAAGGAATATCCTTCTCTTTACAGGTGAAAAGCTGTTGTTTAAGAAGAGTCCCATAGACTAGGTGGCCACCATTCTTCACCTTGGCAGGACCAGGTGTCCTGGGCACAACATACTGAGATTGCTGGTAGCTGGAGCTCAGGCGTGCCACCAGGGATATCCAACACTGGTGAGTGTCTGTGTGAGGCCAGGAACTTGGAGAGTCAAATCTTCTGCATGAACTTGTTTTCAGATTATATGGTTGATCCTGTTATTCTTTCAGTCAAAAAAAAAATCTAAGAAACTGTCAACTACCTTTTCTCTTCATATTTGTTCTGCACCATACCTACAGCCATAGCTTGTCTATAAATTGATGATATCTAGTTCCTGTTTTTGAGCCTGCAGTTGTGCAATGCCACAGATGCAAACTATCTCAAAAAGAGAGAGGAAGAAAGAAAGAAAAATGGCTCTTTTTAATTCTTGATTCTTATCATCATATTTCTTTAAATATCGGTTAAAACTAGCAATTACCAAGTGTCCAGTTGCCAGCAGCCTTTGAAAGCCAGTAATTATTTATGAGAATTTTTTAAGAGGCAGAAAATGTAAAATAGGTTGGTTCATAGAGCAGGAAAGATAAATGTTGCCAAGAAAAAAAATCTATAACAAGTGTGTAGTGAACTATGTGGATGAAATTCTGTTGTATGCTAGTAAGATCGGTAAATGGAAATCAAGGATATTTGCTGTGTTAATGAGTAAGTGTTATTAAACTACATAAAAGCAAGTTTATGTCAGAAGATATATGTGAATTTAATTTTTATTTTTAGGCTATTATTGGGTATAATCATTACAAACATATTGTAACGACGGTTTTATAAAGCTTCAATTTTCCTTTTTTATTGTGGTAATTTAGTTTTTTTGGTTTGGAATTTCTAAGTTTTTTGAAAATATAATTTTATTGACCACTTTATAAACAAGAATTATAAAAGGCAGAAAAGCATACAAATTTATGATTTGCTACACCATATACCCTCTGAGTGCTCAACTATTTTAAGGTCTCTGACTATATTTAGAGAGAACTAATTCCAGCATATGACACAGGCAAAGACTGAAAGTAGAAATTCCATAGTATGTCTAAATGTCACAGGTGTTATTGGAATGGAAATGCACTTTCCTATACATTTCATAGGTATTATATATAGCTAGAGTTTTACACCATATTGTTGCACTTTATTTTCTGACTTTGTCACCTGTCACCTTTTTTTACAAATTACTAGAAACTAAAAATACCCTCATGAAATTAAGAGCATGAATGCTTTGGCAAATAAAGAGAAGGCAGTTTTTCTGCTGTCATTAAGGTATATGCTATATATCAGTTTCCAATATTGCTGGTGATTTAAGCTGAACTAAACACACACTTTGAGACATCTTCCTGAGATAAGACTCCTGTCTGTCAGCATGGAATAGACATGACTTTGGAGATAGGTAACTTGAGCAACCTAACTATTTAAAACCTATTTAAAAAAATAGTGGAAGAAAAATGAGTAATACAAACTAGAAAAGTTATATTTCAACAAAAGTAAAGTTGAAATTTAGAAAAACCATATAATTAATGAAAGGATTAATCTTACTTGGTAGTTTGATCACAAAATCCAAGTCTTCGCATTGTTTCATTTAAAAACATTTGTCAGGTTTTGCAAAAATTACAGAAAACAAAGGGACCTTTTTGTTTTTTCAGAGCAAAGTGAGATGGTACATTTTTCAGGTAAATGCATTATATAAAAACGCAATGAATAGAAATATGTAACTAATGTTATTCTGAATATTTTTAAGTCAATTGTCATCATTGAGCTCCTAACTAATATGTAGAAGAAAATGTTGTATTAAAATAGTATCCCCATTTGCTTAGAGAATATTACATTAATCAATGAAAGGGTGAGAAACTTCTTAGCATAGACAAAACTTATCTCTTAAAAACTATATTCTGGCATATATCTGTTCCGTCTGATGATGTCCACATACCAACATTTATAATCATTTTTATAAATTCTATAATTAATACATACAGTGATATTTATATTTTATGATAACATTTTTTTGAGTCATTACCTGACAATATTCAGTGCAAACACCTTCTGACAATTTTTCAGAAATGAAACCACTCTCAAAGAAATACAATCACTTTTATTCTAGAGACAGAAAGATATTTAACAAAAAAGAGCAGCTGTTCTTTTCCCCCATTTTATTGTCTTCTGGAACATGATAATTTGCTATGGGAAAAAGAGGTACTGTGCAATTCAGAATCACCTTGCATACCCAGATGTTTGAGCATCTAATGCAGGATGTGACCTGAATTGTGCATATGACACCAGTTTCTCATATTCCTCTATTCTTCTATTATCATTTAAATTTCATTCCATGTTTTGACAACCTTTCTCAGTAGAAAGCATAGAAAACATCAAAATGCACCTCTTGAATCTTTATTCTTAAGCCTAGATGCATGATTCTAGAACTAATATTTCCATAATATGTGGTGTCATTGAAAAGAATGAAAATCTCTTTGAATATGCCGCTGTAATAATTTTTCAGTTATAAGCTATAATTAATCTGAATAATGGCAACAAAAGAAACACTTAAGAAAAGTAATTTTAGTCTTTAGTTAAAGAAGTTTAATGTAAGCAGCATTCTTCCACTTAACAAATATTTATGCACCAAGAATTTTGTTGCTAGGTGTTGGGGATTATGACGTTAACACCTACACTCTGCTATCATTACAAGTCATTCTGTCTGATGTTAGAAATACAACATAAAAATTTTACCAAAGTTCACCTGTAACAGGCAAAGTTTCCATTGTCATAGAGGGGGAAGAAGGAGGAGCATATAGAGGATGGACTATTTAAGCAGCCTTAAAGCTTGAGTTAGCAATGGAAGGAAGAGTACAGAATTAAGGCAGCAGAAAGAGCAGGGACGGAGTTCCTAGAGTGGAGAACTACCTGGCATGCTTGTAGAACTAAAGGGAACTCAGCATGTGTAAAGCATGGGCAGCAAGAAGAGAAGAAAATAGAAAAAGATCATTCTGATTCAGTAAGTAAAGGACAGGACACACAGTGTCGTATTGACCCCATTATGGAAATTCGATCTTTCTTCTAAGTGTAATGAAAAACCACTGGAGGTCTTTAGGCAGGACAGTGATAAAGTAAGATTTCCATTAAAAAATCATTCCTGTGGTTGATGTGTGAACAGAATAGTTATGGAAAGAAGAGGATTTGGTAAAAAAAAAAAAAAAAAAAGTTTGGAAACTTTTGTACCAGGGAGGAGAAAAGTGTGATGATGTAAGGATCTGAGGAGATAGAGACAAATATATAGATTCTACTGTTGATTCAGAAAGGGAATGGACTGGAGGGATTAAAGATGAATAAAGGAAGGGCCAATAGAGTCACTGACTTTCAGATAGTAATCGAAGCCATGATGGTGGATGGGGTTGCTTGAGGAGAGAACATAAGAAGATAACAAAAAAGACCTGAACAGACAGCATCAAGAAGGATTCCCAGCTTTAGTGATCAGATAGTGAAGGAATGAGAAGGAAAAGAGGCCGAGAAGGAATAGAATGATTGGTAGGAGAAAAACATGGAAGCTAGAAGCATCATGAAAACCAAGAGAAGAAGACACTGTTTCAACAAAGTAAGATGAAGATTAAGAAATATCTCTTGAACTAAACAGCAAGGACATCATTGGCAGCATTTGCAACAGAGATTTGATAGAATACTGGAGCAAAATCCATAATGAAAAAGTTTGTTCTATAAATGATACAAGAAGAAATAGGATCGACAAATGCAGACAACCCTTTCCACATTTAACTCAGAAAATGAAGAGATGAATAAGAATGCAAATGGGGACAGATGTAAAACATACAGGTCGTTTTTAAATGATAGTGTAAAATTTCTGAGAAAATAGGAAGACATGGAATTCAGCGTACAGTTTGTTCCTTAAAAGGAAAGAGGATATCTCTTCTATTGTCAGAAGGGGAAGAAAGGATCCATACTGATACTTAGGGACTTTATTAGTTTGATGGCAGATTAAAGGATTTGGTATATGAAATGTTAAGAGTAATGGTAAAAGGTAGAGTCAGAGGGCTGAGCTGAATAAATAATGTTTGAAATCATGCATTGAAAGGAAAAGAGTAACAACTAAAAACAGGCACTAGGATGACCTGGTTTTTAGTAATATTGGACAATATGAATATTGAGAAGACTACTTGATTTTTGCAGAAAAGTTTTAGCAGGAAAACTCAGTTGTATTAATCTAGGATGGGAATTCTCCAAATAGGTGGGTAAGAAATGAAAGGACATGAGAAAAACATGGAAACTAGATGGTGAAAACAGATTGTTTGACATGTGAGACCATTGACAGCAAACAGGATGGGACACAAATCAAATACAGAAAGTACCTGGTGTAAAGGTCCTAGTGGAGTCAAAGAATAGTTAGTGAAAATAATTAAGCCAATGGGCCAGGTAGACAAGTAGCTTGGGATGAGATAGAATGAAGTCTTAATATTTACAAGTGGAGTTGGTATTGACATTTGTTTTGTGACACTGAGAATGGGTGGCTAAGGTGGAATGTAGAAGGATCAGCAAAAATATTGCTATCAAAATATCAAAAGGCCAAATTACACCATCCAATGACAGCAGTGGTTGGTATGGGAAGAGCCAGTTGTCAAAATATTAAATTTATTAAGAATCCCATAGTAGTTGGTAGAAAGAAATGTTCCATGGAGGCATAATTAGACAGCATGAGATGCAAATAATATCTCTCCTCTCCCAAAGGGAATAAAGGGATGAATGTGAATGATGTGAAGCAGTAGGCAGAGCAGGGCTCTTTCATAAATAGTACTGTCTTGGTTTTCCTCCATATCTGTCTATGTTGCATGGTTTGGAAAAAAAAAAGCAAAGTCTTCAGTTTACCTCACTGCCTCCATTAGTCTCACAGAGATGCCTGAATTTATTATGAGAATCAAGTTTTTCACTAACCCCCTTGGCCACCATGGGAGGATTTCATGTTTTAGTAGAATCACACAGAAGATCTTTTGGCACAGTAATTAGAGGTTCCTGGGTTTGGAATGTGGCTCTACCACCATGGTACTTTCTAGCTGGCATTACCAGGATGGCATTACCTGTCACACGTAAGGTATTTAATAAGTAGATGCAAATGAAATTACTGTTATTATTAATTTGTCATGCATCTCATATATTAATAGTATAAGCTCAAATCATTCAAAAAGACTTTCTGAAGTAAACCATATTTTATCCTGCTTCTAAGACATTACATATTCTGAGATACCTTCCAGGTACTCCTTGCTTTAATAGGACTGGCATCTTCATTTTAATTTGGATCATGTATCTTCCACTCCCCAAATTATCCTCTGTCCAATATCTCTAGATAGTGAGTAGGTGAACTTGTTGCTCTATTCAGCTTTTTGGCTGTGATGACCAATAGACCTGACAAGAACAATTAGAGGAGGAAAACTTTATTTAGCGGTCTATGGTTTCAGAAGTCTCAGTCTATAAATGGCCAAGTCCATTTCTTGGGACTCAAAGCAAAGTGGAATATCATGGTGGAAGGTATGGTGGAGGAAAGCATCTGGGAATGTAACACAAGGAAGGAGAAAGAGTGAGAGAGAGAGAGAGAGAGAGAGAGAGAGAGAGAGAGAGAGAGAGAAAATATCCACTCAACAAAAACAAAATATAAATCCCAAAGGCAGGCCCCCAAAGACCTACCTCTTCCAGCCACACCCTGCCTGCCTTCAGGGGATTGATTAACTAATTAGGTTAAGACTCTCATAACCCAATCATTTCACCTCTAAGTCTTTTTGGATTATCTTACATATGAGCTTTTGGAAGACCCTTCACATTCAAACGTCATAACACTTATCTTACAATATCTCCATCATCGAAAATAAAACCTGCATAAATGTAGGTGCTAAGCAATATTTAATTTAAAATGGTTTAAAAGGGAACATATGTTATTAAAAGATACACAGAGTTTTGTTTTTCCTATAAGTATTAGGTAGAAAGCAATGAAGGAGATTTGGTAGCAAGTTATGTTAATCTAGTTTGAGCAGGAGGGTGAGGTTTCTTTTCTTCATCTACTTTCAGCACTGTTTTCTGGTGTAGTTGGCTAGAGGAGATATAATTATGAATTACAATAATCAGTCTTAGAAGTGATGAAAGTTCTAACATCCTCACACGATGCCTGCTTCGCAAAGGTCTTAATCTGGCAATATTTCAAATGTGATAAAAAGATATTTGAATAACATTTGGCAAAGGTTTATAAAACATTAAATCCCATAGAAACATATTTAAAAGACTTAGTATTTGAAAGTTTAATAATTGGATTATTATTTAAATGAATCGGCGTTTTTTTTTTAAGATGTCATACCCATTGGAAATTAACCACATGAGCAAAACTTCAGCCTTTTAGGTATATAGTTAAATAACACTCAGTTGCCACCATACAATCTAGATAAAATTGGTGCTGATCTGAAGGGACAAAACATTGTAAGTGGTAGAGGTGTAGATCATTTTTGCAATTTGTATTCACACATTTTTAAGAGCTCAGTAGAAAAGTATAGCTCAGAAGTCTAAAACTAGTGGACTTAACATTTCTTTTTATATTAATGACAGTTTTTTTTTTTTTTAACCAAAAGCATTAAGTAAAAGAGATTATGGGATTGGGGGAATTCCTAACAATAAAAATCAGAGAAAACAGTGATACAAACTATTGTTCTTATATTCAAAAAGAAGGGGGGGAAGCAGAGAACTTTTACTAAACATTTTTCTTTAACAACAACAAAAAAATCTTCTGGATGCTATGTATAACATCTCATTTAATCGTGATTAACTATTGTTTTCAAATTTCATATCGTAAAAACAGGTACTGAGAAATGTTAACTTAGTTAAAAAAAAAACACATTGCTGTTAAGTGACAAAGCTGAGGCTGAATTCCTTCAAATGCCAAAGCAAGTATTCTGATCATTGATGTATGAAACCTCAGTTCAGTTTTGAATTATCTAGAAAGCCCTGAACCATTAACCTGTTCATTGCAAGGTCTTAACTGATTTGTTCTAATGTTGTCATAACATGGACAGAACAGTTAGGAGTTAAAACTGAGGAATGAGCAAATGATTTATGAGGTCTGAGGAAATTCAGACTGCTAAAACAAATTTTGTCAGAGATTGTCATTTTCTTTGGAAGCTTTTAAACTGACAAAGAAGGTGGTAGAATTCTAAGCTAATAGAGCAAAGCTCCAAATATAGCAAAACTTCTATTATAATAAACTAAGCAGTTGAAAAAATGAGAGTTTGTTGATAGAACATGTAAGTAATGCTAGTGCTGAGATTATTTATTGCCACATAATTATATTTTCAATTGAAGGCTGTTGATATGGTTATATAAATTATGTTTTTAGAGTGGAAATTTAAAAGTATAAGATTGTTCAAAGTTTCTATTTAAAGTATTTTAGGAAATATTTTGATGAATTAGGCATTAGAAAATTTTAAGATTATAAAATCACAAGACTATATTATCTGAATTTTCTGAATAAGAAATTTAATTAAGAGGTAATCATAGGATTGTAGACATTTTGAAAAAAAATGACTTCATATAGCTCATCTCTTGCATTTGGGTAATTTACGTGTTGTCAAAGAGTTAGTAGAAAGACTATTTCACATCTAATAGACAACGTTCATATGAGAGTATTCTTCCTCTGGAGTAAGACTTTAGAATTATTGGAGTTTCATCTACAATTTTTCCCATATTTTTGGTGCATTACACTTGTATATAAGGTGGGATGTTGTTTTTCTATAATTTAATTGGTGATAAAATAAAATACTGCAAGAATAAAGTAAATTAAGCCTTGTAGGAAGAATTTCTTAAAAGCTAATGTTTTTTTTTTTTTTAAAGAGAGAGTGAGAGAGAGAGAGAGAGAGAGAATTTTTAATATTTATTTTTTAGTTCTCGGCGGACACAACATCTTTGTTGGTATGTGGTGCTGAGGATCGAACCCGGGCCGCACGCATGCCAGGCGAGCGCGCTACCGCTTGAGCCACATCCCCAGCCCAAAGCTAATGTTTTACATTAGAAAAAAAGCTGATTTGGGGGCTGGGGATGTGGCTCAAGCGGTAGTGCACTCGCCTGGCATGCGTGAGGACCGGGTTCAATCCTCAGCACCACATACAAACAAAGATGTTGTGTCCGCCAATAACTAAAAAATAAGTATTAAAATTCTCTCTCTCTCTCTCTCTCTTTCTCTGGAAAAAAAAAGCTGATTTCAAAATAGTGGAAATGTTCTTTCAACATATTATCTATTTTTAAGTTCTTATTATTGAATAGCATATAGAAAAAGTAAATGCTGAGTGGCTCTCTAGGAACTTTAACTTGATATAATCATCCCTGGAAGCAGCTTATTATGAAAGATACAAATCAAAAAAAGACACTGCAAACAGAGTCATCAATATGTTTTCCTCTAGTTGAAAATTAGTATTTATTTTGGAAGTTTGAGCCAACTTCATTATTCTGTCTCCTTCTTGATAGTCAATTTATTGTTCAGAGCTCTCTCGATTAAACCCTGTCACTTCAGGGGAAGTTCAAGAGAATAGTGAATTATTGATATTACAGAAACAGTTGTTACTAATCAATACATTTTGAACCACATACAGGGTATATCTTTAAGGACATAATTCATCAAAAACAGGCTTACTGGGGATCCTCATGCTATTTTCATTGATTTTCTCTCTGTGGGAAGTCATGGTAGATACTCTATATATGACACTACAGTTATATTCAAAATATAGAAGTCAGTTATTCAAAAAAATACTCAATTACAAAGGGAAAAATCAACCATAAGGATTCTAAAATAAAAATTAAATTTAATGTCTTCACATTTTAATATACTGTACAGATAATATATTCAAATGACAATAATTTTTAAAAGTTTATACCTAAGAAATACCTGATTCTAGGTATAAATTCCAGTGTTGACATACTGTGTGAACAGAAGTAAAAAGCCACATTTATTTAGATTTCCTAGAACCACTGCAGAGCTTGCTTTTAAATTTAAAATTAAGTATACACATACATTGCTCAATACTGTGTGTGTTCTACTAGCTTTTCTGTTAAAGCAATTTTTTTAAAAGAAATAGTGAGGCTTGTATTATAAAGCATCCTAAAACCAATCCTACTGAACAGCAAATATTTGGTTATAAAAAGGAATAATAATTTCTAATCTTGTAAGTCCATATCCTCATATATAGTGTTAGCTTAAAAATCAAGATAGCATATTATTCTCCATATTCACAAAAGAATCTGAAATGAGGGTTGGAGAAAAGTAGCATACCTAAATTTGTTACATAAGATAGAATGTTACTGCTGATCAGAGGAGGGAAAAACTGATCTATAAAAGATTTTTCACTTTTAATAAAGTCAGTTGTTTTGCTTTCTAAAATATAGATATTTTAGATCATAATTTGCATATTAAACCCCAAATCTGCCCAAGTAGTCCATTATTCTAACTCTATCACTAACAGATGCAATACACCATCACCGTAAACTACTTGGATGAGATATTTTCCTTTATTACCATAAAATAGTCATATTTTTTTGAAAAAAAACTAGACAGGTATACACAGTTACACATAGCAGTAGACTCAGTCATTAAATGTACAGACTTTGCATGTTCTCCCTGATGATCCAACTTCAATTTGAGACTTTCCACCCAGTTCCTCACCATTCCAAACCATCTGATGCATTGTCCCTATAAAATGTAATCTTAATGTAAAATTTTTCTCCCCTTGTTATATGTGTACATAATTCATTTCCTTTGAGGTTACTGAGCCTTGTTTCATTGAATGTGTATATTTCATTTATTTACTGGTGCCAATGGATGGACTTTCAAGTTGTAACCCAGTTTTTAGTTATTTTGAATATAAATGCTAGGAAATATCAGTATATTTTATTTCTCTTGGGAAAATACCTGGAAAGTAGGATTCTTGTATCTTGTTCTAAGTGTGTATTAATTTTAAGTAACTATCCAATTATTTTCTAAACTTCCTATCACTTTCAAATTTATGAGTGATATATGAAATTTTCATTTTCACCAAAATTTGGTATTACCAGTATTTTTTACTTTAGCCACCTAGGGGTTTAAGAATGGTATCTCATTATAGTTTGGTTATTGGGATAATTGGTTATTGAGATAACTTCTAAAGTTTTCATTCAGATATTTTGCCCATTTGAAGAATATAATTATTTGTCCAATTTTTGAGTATTTTGTATATTCTAGATGAATCTTTTATCAAATATGTGTGCTGCAAATACTTTCTCCCCAGTTCGTGACTTGCCTTTCATTTTCTAACAGTGTTTTTAAGAAATATAACTTTAAAAATTCTAATTAAATATAGTTTATTGATTTTTATATGATTTGGGGTTTTGTATCTTATCTAAAAATCCTCTTCTAGTCACAATTTTTCCTATATCTTCTTTTAGAAGCTATATATGTAATTTTGGTTTTTACAGTCACATTTCTGATTCATATTCAGTGACTTTTTTGTCAATGGTCTAAAGGGAACATCACATTTTTACATATGAATATCCAGTTGTTCCTCATCACATGTGGAAAAGTATATACTTTCCTCACTAAATTATCTGTGACTCTTTGCCAAAACTCAGTTGGCCATGTAAGAATGAGTCTATTTATAAACTATTCTGTTCCATTGATCATCCTTATATTTATGACAACCTCACATGTTTTCTTAGTTACTATATAGCTTTATAGTAAATCTTAAAAGAATATACTAGAGAGCCTTCCACTTTGTTTTAGTTTTGAAAATTTCTTTGAGGTATTCTATTTCACATATGTTGTCATATATTTTACAATGTGATTTAACTTCAAAACTTGGAATTTTGATTGGAACAGCACTGAAAATATAAATCAGCAATATTGAGTGTCTGATCATGGTATCTCTTCATTTATTTAATGAATAAATAAGTCTTCATTTAGCAGTGTTTTGCAGTTTGCAGTATAAAGATGTTACATATATTTTGTTCCATTTATCCTTACATGTTTTGCAGAATTTGATGCTATTTTAATGGCACTGTTTTATAAATTTTACTATCAAATTGTTTGATATTAATACATAGGATTCATTGGTATTTACATATTAACTCTGTATTCTGGAGCACTTACAAAATCACTTATTAGTTCTATGACTTATTTTGTAAATTTCATCAATAACCAAATAGAAAATCTTGCTGTGAATAATACATCTTTTACTTCTCGTTAATAGTCTGAAGCTACACTGTGAATCTGACTAGAGACAGAGAGTAGACCATCTGGGTTGTTCCTGATCTGAGGGTGAAAGTGTTCAGTCTTTTGCATTAATATGATTAGACTTATAGGTTTGTTGTAGACAGTATATAGTTAGCTGTTATATTTGTATACAATCTGTTTATCTCTGACTTTCAATTGGAATTTACTTTGATTTATATATTTTATCTATATATTCCTAATTCATAAAAGATATTTATATTTAATATAATTATTGGCATGATAGCATAAAAATCACCAATTTATTTATTTTTCCATGTGCCTGGATAGTCTGTTTTCTGTAATGTTTTCTTCCATGCCTTAATTTGGATTATATAAGTGTTTCTAATATTTCATTTTGTATTTATTATTGGCTTATTAGCTATGGTTCTTTCCTTTATGCCTTTTCTGTGATTGCACATGGTTTACAGTATTATCCTTAAACAGTCACAGACTATTTAACATAACATTGTGCCACTTCACCCATCATGTAAGAACCTTGCAGAAGTACCTCCAATTCTCGCTCCTGCCCTGTGTGCTGGTGTGGTGATCCCTTGTATTTTTATGTATGTCATGAAATCTGAGATGCATCATTACTGTGTTTTAAAGAGTCAGTTTCTTCCAGAAACATTAAAATAAAGAAAAAAGTTTGTTTTCTATTGACCTATGTACCATTGCTATGGTTCTTCTTCTACGTATATCCAAATTTCTGTCTTTTGTCATTTTTCTTTTGACTGATAAGCATCCATTAATAGCTTTTATAGTACAAATCTGCTAGTAAGAATTCTATCAGATTCCATTTATCTAGAAATATAATTCTTTATTTTATTTTATTATTACTTTGTTGTATTTTGTATTTTATTATTATTTTAGTATTATTGTAGAAATCGTGGTGTGTTAAGCAAATTTCCACATTTATTGGAAGATCTAAGAGAACTAGGGTCAAGAATAACTGAAAAGTAGAGACTAACAGTAAAAAGTTTTGTGTGATACTGGTATAAAGCTTTCCAGAGTTGAATGAGCTACAGGAAGCATTTTATAGTTTAACGAGTGATAGTTAACCATGTAACTTTTTTACTTTAAAATGAAATAACTCTACTATTCAAGATATTTGCTGTTTGCATTTCACATGTTCAATAGCCCTTGTGGATAGTGGTTACTATATTGGACAGCTCAGAATTATAGGGTATTTCCATCATTGTAGAGATTTCTTTTGGGGGAGATGACTTTTTAAGTTTTTTTAATTGTAATTTGTTATATATGACAGCAGAATGCATTATGATTCATATTACACATGTAGAGCACAATTTTTCATATCTCTCATTGTATACAAAGTATATTCACAAAATTCATGTCTTTATACATGTACTTTGAATAATAATGATCATCACATTCCACCATCATTTATAACCCCATGCCCCCTCCCTTCCCCTCCGACAAGTCTGCCCTATCTAGAGTTCATCTATTCCTCCCATGCTCCCTCTTCTTATCCCATTATGAATCAGCCTCCTTATATCAGAGAAAACATTCAGCATTTGTTTTTTTGGGATTGGCTATAGTTGCCATTCTGACTGGAGTGAGATGAAATCTCAGAGTAGTTTTGATTTGCATTTCTCTAATTGCCAGAGATGATTAGTATTTTTTCATGTATTTGTTGATTGCTTGTATATCATTTTCTGAGAAGTGTTTGTTCAGGTTCTTGGTCCATTTATTGATTTGGGTTATTTGTTTTTTTGATGTTTAGATTTTTGAGTTCTTTATATACCCTAGAGATTAGTGCTCTATCTGATGTGTGAGGAGTAAAATGTTGCCTAAGAAGTAGGCTGTCTGTTCACCTCACTGTTTCTTTTGCTGAGAAGGAACTTTTTAGTTGGAATCCATCCCATTTATTAATGCTTGATTTTAATTCTTATGCTATAGGAGTCTTATTAAGGAACTTGGGGCCTAATACGACATGATGAAGATCAGGGTCCACTTTTTCTTCTATTAGACACAGGGTTTCTGGTTTAATTCCTAGGTCCTTGAGTTGAATTTTTTGCATGGTGAGAGATAGGGGTTTAATTTCATTTTGTTGTGTATGGATATCCAGTTTTACCAGCACCATTTGTCAAAGAAGCTATCTTTTCTCCAATGTATGTTTTTGGCACATTTGTCTAATATAAGATAATTATAATTTTGGGTTAGTCTCTGTGTCCTCTACTCTGTACAATTGGTCTAAAAGTCTATTTTAGTGCCAATACCATGTTGTTTTTGTTACTATTGCTCTGTAGTATAGTTTAAGATCAGGTATTGTGATGCCACATGCTTAACTGTTCTTGCTAAGGATTGCTTTAGCTATTCTGGATCTCTTATTTTTCCAGAAGAATTTCATGATTGCTTTTTCTATTTCTATGTGGAATGTCATTGGTATTTTGATTGGAATTACATTAAATCTATATAGTGCTTTTGATAGTATGGTCATTTTGATAATATTAATTCTGCCTATCCAAGAACAATATAGATATTTCCATCTTCTGAGGTCTTCTTTGATTTCTTTCTTTAGGGTTCTATAGTTTTCATTGCATAGGTCTTTCACCTCTTTCATTAAGTTAATTCCCAAGTATTTTCATATTTTCTGCCACATAGTGACTGTCTGTTGTCATTCTCAAATTTCTTCCACCACACCCAACGTACATTTTTTCTCTAAATGCTTTAAGTTTTTCTCTTCATCGTTATTATTCAGTGATTTTGTT
Source organism: Spermophilus citellus (assembly GCF_964194105.1). Classification (NCBI taxonomy): domain Eukaryota; kingdom Metazoa; phylum Chordata; class Mammalia; order Rodentia; family Sciuridae; genus Spermophilus; species Spermophilus citellus. Next base: position 55,238,415 of record NC_138196.1, on the reverse strand, counting down.
ATGTTGCATCTTGGTATGGTTTTATATAGTTCTGTTTATTCTATTTTAAGTTTATGAAGTTCACTTGATTTAAGAGAATATGGTTTTCTTCAAATTTAGAAAGTGTAGCCATTTCTGCAAAAATTTTTGTGCCCCCCTTTCTTTTATGGAACCCTATTATAATTGCACCTATGTGACTTATAATCAGGTTGTTCTACAACCCAATGCTCTCTTGGTTTTTCATCTGTCTTATTTCTCTCTGTATTTTCATTTGGATTGCATTTATTCTATATTGCCTGAGTCAATTATCTGCAGTTAATCTTATCAAGTGTGTTTTTTCTTTCATATATTTTATTATTCATCTTTAGAATTTCCATTTGAGTCTCTTTTATGTTTTCTTCTATTTCTTAATATCACATTTGTGTTTTTCTCAGTGTTCTTGAGTATATGAAATACATTTATAATAGTTACTTTAATGCTCTCTATGATAATGCCTTACTCTTTCTTGCCTAAATGTACTGTTAATTTTTCTCCTGATTATGAATCATATTTTCCTGCTTCTTTGATTAACTGGTAATTTTAAATTGGATGCCAGACATTATGAATTTTACATTTTTTGGATCTGGACTTTGTTGTTTTCCTTTGCAATGAAAGTATTATAATTTGGTCTGGCAAATTTTACATTGCAAAAAATAATTTACATTACATACTAAATGTAGATTTACTTTTCTGCCTCACCAAATAACATGCCCTTTGAGGGCAGGAATTGTAATTTATTCATCTTAATGGCCCAAGTACTAGTATATCACCTACATTTGATTGAATCTATAAAATTTGCTACTTGAAGTATTCTGCATTGTCTCCATATTAAGCCTATATATCTCATCTTGGTTTCCAAGATCATCAATAATATGACCCCAGTTCATTAATATACTCTCTACAAGAGCCTACAATTCAGCAAAGCTGAAAGACCCACCATTTGTAAAACTTCCTGGCTCCTCTGCTCCTGGCTCTTTTCTTGTACATTTTCTTCCACCTGGCATTTCTTCCATTGACTCAAACAAAATCTTTTACTTCCATTAACATATACATTAAATACAACATCTTTCCCAGGGCTTACTCCATAATCACTATTTATAGAAACTAATTTGTACTTGTTTCCTTTTTTGTTTTTTGTTTTGGTACCACAGATTTGACCCAGGGGGCCTTAATCACTGAGCCATATCCCAAGCACTTTTTATTTTATTTTATTTTATTTTATCATTATTATTATTTTTTTTACTTTGAGACAGGATCTTGCTAAGTTGCTTAGGGCCTCCCTAAGTTGCTGAGTTTTGTTTTGATCTTTCGATTCTCCTTCCTGAACCTCCTCATGTGTTTCTGGATTGCACTACCACACCAATTGCTGTTTCCTATTTTATCTATTTTTCTACCTATTTCATTATAGTCTATGTATTTTCCATTCTATGAATATTTTGTATTCTATCAAATTTTTCCTTTTTGACATTAAGTTTGCCTACAATGTAGCCCAACTCATCTTTATTCATTTGAGTTTTTCTTTCTTCAAGTTAAGGAACTGTGTTTCTTTTCATTTGGAACTGTACTTTAAAAAGTAGACATTCAAAGAGTATCTATTTAATTAAAAAAATTGAAAAATTCTTTTGCTATTTTATAATTGTCAGAAACAAATTTTAATCTAACAGCTTTACTTAGAGAATATCTGCATACCAAAAAATTCACCTTTTTAAAATGTAAATTTTAAAAAGGTGAATTTTCAATAGCTTTCAGTATATTCACAAAGTTGTACAATCATTATTTCTAATTTGTAATATTTTCATTAACAATCCCTTACTGCCCCCCCCACCACCACCCACAAAAAAAGAAAAAAAATGGGCTCCTTCACATTCACAGTTCATTTTCCACTCCCCTATTTTTTGGAAACCACAAGCCTTCTTTACATGTTTATAGATTTATCTATTCTATGCATTGTATATGAATACAATTGTCTATTGTGACTGGCCTCCTTGACTTAACATCAGAATTTCAAGGTTTATTTATATTGTAGCATGAATGGGTGCTTTATTGTTTTTAATGGCCAAATAATATTCCATTGTATGAATATACTCTTTATCTTTATCCATTTATAACTTGATGGATATTGTAAATAATGCTACTGTGCACAAGTTTTGTTCATTTTGGAAAACATTTTGTGTGGCCATGTTTTCACTTATTTTAATGTATGTCTTGCAGTAGTAGTGCTAGGTCACATGACAACTCATTGCTTAACACTGAGAAAAAATTGCCAATTTTTTTTATTCCTCTTGATCACCTAATGATTATTTGTATTGAACATCTTTACATACACTTATTATCTATCTACCTTTTAGAAATATCCAAATACTTAGTCCAATTTTAATTTTCTTTTTATTTTTATTTTTTGAGTTTTAATAGTTCTTATAAAAGATACCTATATCAGGTATTTGATTTGTAAATATTTTCTCTTATTCTGTGTACTACCTTCTTAATTTCTTAACTTTCAATTGAAGCTTAAATTTTAAAATTTTGATAAAGTCAATTTATTTTTGTTACTTGTGCTTTTGATGAGATATACATAAGAAACTTTGTTTAACTCAAGGTCAAGTATATTTTCTGTTTTCCTTTAAGAGATTTGCAGTCTCAAATTTAGTACTGTGATCCAGTTAGAATTAGTTTTTGTATATGGTGTGAAATAAAGTTTTCAACTGTGTTATTTAAAGGGATGTTTATTGAAAGACATGAAAAAATTGCACCTACCCTTTTTAAAAATATTTTTTGGGATGTTAGTTGACCTTTATTTTATTCATTTATTTATGTGTAGTACTGAGAATCAAACCTAGTGCCCACACATGCTAGGCAAGTGCTCTACTACTGAGCCACAACTCCAGCCCCACACCTACCCTTTTTAAAAGACTATTTCCATCATCACGGGTTTTTTTTTTAAAAAATGTTTTTTATAATTATACATGACAGTAGAATGACATTTGAGTATAATTTCCCATTTTTGTGTTTGTACAAGATGTGGAATTAAACTGGTCATGTATTCATATATGAACATAGTAATGTTATGTCTGATTCATTTTACTGTCTTTCCCATTCCCACCCACCCACCCTCCCTTCCCCCCACTCACCCCCCTTCCCCCCACTCACCCCCCTTCCCCCCACTCACCCCTGTCCAATCTGGTGAATCTCCACTCTTCTGTACCCCACCCCCATCCCTGCCATCCCCCAACCTCTACCCCTGCCTATTGTGAGTCAGCATCTGCATATCAGAGAGAACATTCAACCTTTGGTTTAAGGGATTGGCTTATTTCACTTAGAATGATAGTCTCCAGTTCCATTGGTGGCAAATAACATAATTTTATTGTTCTTTATAGCTAAGTAATATCTCATTGTGTATATGTACCACATCTTTCTTACCCATTCATTTATTGAAGAGCATCTAGGTTGGTTCCATTGCTTAGCAATTGTGAATTGAGTTGCTATAAACATAATATGGCTGCATCACTATAGTATGCTGATTTTAAGTCCTTTGGGTAGATGTGGAGGAGTGGGATAGCTGGGTCAAATGATGGTTCCATTCCAAGTTTTATGGGGAGTCTCCAAACTGCTTTCCATAGTGGTTTTACAAATTTGCAGTCCCACCAGCAATGTCTCAGTGTACCTTTTCTTCCACATCCTCGCCAACATTTATTGTTGCTTGATAATTGCCATTCTGACTGTAGTGGGATGAAATGTTGGTGTAGTTTTAATTTACATTTCTCTAATTGCTTGATGTTGAACATTTTTCATATATTTTTGAACCATTTGTATTTCTTCTTCTATGAAGTGCCTGTTTGGTTTCTGAGTCCATTTATTGATTGGGTTATTTGGAGGTTTTTTTTTTTTTTTTTTTGGTTTTTGAGCTCTTTGTATATCCTTCCAATTATTTATACTTTTCAAAAATTTACTGTTTTATAGACATACTTGGGTAAACGTATGGGTACTCTGAGAGAAAAAGAAAACTGAAAAAAAAAAGATGAAATTCCATACTTTTTATTTAGATATATTTATATTTTAAATTAATATGTGTTTCCCTGACAGTACATTTCTCAGATAATAATCAACCAAGCATTTTACACCAAATATTGCTCAAAAAAAGAGTACTTTTACTTAGAAATTATCTTTTTATAGTTCTCCTTATATTTCTATACTATTAACAATATTATATCATGTTAAAAAGGTAAAGTCAGATCAAGGTAAACCCGAAGAACTGAATACTTTAATAATTTGAAAACATATAGAATTATTTATGTAAATAATATATTTCTTTTCCAGTAGAAAACTAGACCCCATAAAACTTATACTTTAAATATTGAGGTTTTAGAGGCCTATTTAAAAAGGTCTTTGATGTGGGCAAAGAAGGCCTCAGAGCACTCCTGAAACTCCAATTCCTCTACCACTTCAGCCTGGCATTTACAAGTGAGGACCACTGGGAATTCACACAAGGAAGTGACTGGAGGCCCAGATCTGATCACAGAGGGAAGGACTGGGTCACAAGTGGATGCTGCGCCTCTTGCTTTTGGTGGGGAATTACTTTTTCCCTTGTAAAATGCCTTTTTCCACCCCCTTGTAAAATCAAAACTCCTCAATTGACTTGACACTCTACCTTCCTATGGTGACTAAGAGGCAGCCCACTTGCCATGGGTTAGTCCAAGCAATTGCTTGAAATTCTTGACATCCATGTAAACATGTGGGTGGACCATGCTCATGTAGAAGACGCCCAAGTCTCCTGGGATTTAAGAGCAGCCTTGTTGTAAGGAAACAATATACCACAGGGTGATTGCATCATGCTGTGTGAGCCACCTACACTTTTCAGTAACTGAGTGTGTGTGTGCAATTTATTCCTTTAGAATCCATTATTATAATATGAGAAATCCTTGGGAAGGTAGAAGGAAGAACACATCACAGTCAGATGGTAATGACTACTTAAACTATTTAAAATCACTCAGCTTGTTCTATATTAGACAAATAAGCTCTCTCCAATTATGTAGTTTATGCATTTTATATGGCTTTCTCATTTCATACTTGAGACAGAACATGCTATTATACATCTCAATATTGATGTGTGGGAAAATAATTGCTTAAAATGTGAAATACTGCCCCTAAAACATTTACAAATTGAAGTAAAATATTTCCCTCAAACTTGTTTATGTGTGTTTTTCTTGCAAAAATATTTCAATACTAGCACAACACTTCTCTTTTATTCCATTCTTTTGTGATATCTCTAACTCAGGTAGTTATTTTTTAGCAATTTTACCAACATTTTTTATTAGTCCTATTCTTTTGTTTTTAGAAAAAAATGAATTAATTGGCTTTAATTAGAATTAACTTTATTCTGAAATTAACTTTATGCATGTTCAGAATTTTCCTCTTGTAGTTTTTATGTAAAAACTCAAATCTTACTCTATTTTGCTTGAAAAGCGAGAGCTGCAGAATGTTTTTTACCATTTCAGATTTATATCATCATTTCATTCAAGGTGTAGGTCAAAAACATATTATGACAGGTGTCAAATTATACAAATTGTCCTCTTTTCCATAGAAAAAAACATTCAATAGGATATGGGAAAAAAAACTAAAACAGGTAAAAAAAAATCCAAGTTACACAATATCTTTCTATTAAAGCAACTTTTAGATGCAAATGAATGAGAGTTAAGGTAATCAGCACAAAGACTTAAGGTAATGAGCATAAAGGGGACCCTTAAAAGGAAGCTGCAAAATCTGGAGCCTGAATCAAAAGGAACAAAGTAGTACAGAAAGAAATGAACAGTTAATTCTGGTATTAAAGGATATTGAAAAGATATTTGTGATACAAGTAATTTTTTAGCGTTAGAAAAACTTAAAGAAACAAAAGCTCATTTTCAGTACTTTTATTATCCTATACAGAAAAAAATATGATCTTTCCTACATTATAGCTTTTAGCGATTTTCTGGGGTAAAATAATGTGAAACCTTACAACTAGTGGTATTAGGGTCAATTTCAAGTTATATCAACATAGAACTACGAGGAATTAAAAATAAGAAAGCAAAAGACAAAGTAAGCCCTCATCCAAGTAATTCTATTACTTTCTTTAATTGCCATTTTTAGATCTTTCCTACGTTTGTTGCAAATTGCTTAAATATTCTTCATTTTACTTTATAGACTAAAGGACAAACAAGGCAATTTCTATTTCTGAATGTAGCACGCCTAGATAGGACTCAGTCGACTGAAATCATACCTGATCATGCATATTTGGCCACCATCTGTAGAGTGTCCTCTTCAACTGTTTCATTTTTAGTCCTGTAGCTTCCTACAGCAACTACATTTGTATGACACATGAGTGCTGGGATTTTTTTTTCAACTAATATGCCTGAGATCTACAGCAGACAAATGAAGTCTTAGATCTGTTTCTCACTCCATATTGCTGCCAACTCCCCTGATGTGGATGCCTATCTTTTTAATCATTCCAACCTAAATTTCAGCTTTTTATAAATGCTTTATATTTTTGCCAGCATTTTCCCTTTGCAATCACTGATATAACGTGCTTTTCACATGGGATCCTCAGCTTTCCTTACAAATACAGCTTTTGGAAATGTCACTACATTTTACTAACCTCTTGATTCCAATGAACCTGTTTTCTTCTCCTATGGAAATGTGCCTTTTGCTTCCTTTTGGTTCATCAGTTTGTATATTTAAGATGTCAACTTGGATGTCAGAATATTTTCCAGCATATACATAGTCATTATCTTTACAAAATTGATAAATGATTGATCTACAGGTGTTTAGACACAAAGAGCTATTTTTTTGCTCAAATGGCTTTATTGTATCTCTCAATTATGCATGATTTTTCCATTGGCTGGCTCTAGTTATGTCATAGGCTTTGACTTGTGATACTGTTTTGTTCTGAATGGCATTAATAGTACAATACAATCTAGTTTTTATGTAACCACAGCAAACTGCATTACAGTCTTATATTCAGTATCCCCAGATTATCTTTACTTCTTCTTTCTCCTATATGGGGTATGACTCTGAGATCAACTATACTTCTATAAATTATTAAGGCAATTACAAAGCAACGTTTTAACTTTGGCCCAAATATCTTATAATATTGCTCTTTGGACAGAAATGAAGCTTTTTATAATTAGTCAATGTTAAAAATACTCATTAAAATTTTGTTAATGACAAAATTTTCAGTCCTGTAGAAAAATTAAATAGAGAGCTTTGAAAAAATGCTTTAATGTGTTTTTTACTTGTATATTTTTATATATTTGTATAACACTTGTATATTTTTGTTCTTAGAAATTGGGTCCAGGAAGTTTTATGTAGCATTATAGCTAAAGGAGGTAAGCCAGGGTTCACGGCCAGAAGAGCAAACTGACAGAAATATCGTGTAAGCCATTTCCAAATGTCTGTAGTCTTATGTGAATACAAATATAAATTCCAGAAAATGGTTGTGAATAATGGAGTAAAAAGCTAATTTCAGGTTCTCTTCCTGTTTCTTTAAAATAACATTATTTTACATATATGCCTTTCACTGAACTATTTTCATCCAAAACTGAATTTGTTAATTAAATTATACTTATTAAATTGGCACACCTGAGCCTTGCTCTCTTAATATTCACATCCTTAAAACATCACTTGATTATAACCCAGAGTCATTTTATGTACCTATTCAATATAAACAAAATCACCAACCCTTTTTGATATTTTTTCTTATTAAGTATGATTGTTAAACATGGCACACAGTATCATTTTAGCAGATAGAGTCATCTCAGAGCAGAGCACATGAGGTGATGAAATGTTTTCATCCCAGCATGTGACTGTGTCTTCTTCCTGCCAATTCACACTGCAAGAATTACTAATTGAGAAAAATGAAGGGTAGCAGCAACCATGAGACTTCTGAAAAATTATTCAAAAGGAGCTATTCTGTTTACTGATGTTTTATATAATTTATTTCAAGATCAAGTTAGGAGTTTTCTTTCTACTTTCTTTTTAATTTAAATTTATTTTTAGCTTACACATAAAAACATACAAGACTATATTTATGGAGTAACATGAGATATTCTGATACATGTATACATTGTATAAGTTTAAATCAAGGTAAACATATCTATGTACTCATACACTTTTTCATTTCTTTATAGTGAAATCATTCAAAATCCTTGCTTCTAGCTTTTTGGAATATACAATACATTTCTATTATCAATAGTTACCCTACTGTGCAATAGCACATAAGAACTTCTTACCCTTATGTAACTATAATTTAGTACCCATTGAATTTTCAACCATGTAATAAATCAGTTTATGCAGACAGAAAATATTTTAAAATGTAGTTGTTTGTTTTTGGTTTACTGAGTCTTTATAGAAAGTAAATTTTGAGTAAAATACACATTAAAGCATTTTTCAAAGCTCTCTATTTAAATTTCCTAGCCTTTAAAACACAGATATATAGTATTTTACAAGTGAAGAAAGTTATTATCAAGTACATGGTATAAAAAGTACATAGATATCTATATCTAGATGTGCCTATTTAAAAAAATAGGAAAAAACTAAGTAAATTATACAATGAACAATTATTATATACATATATATGCAGATATAGATAAATTTCAATGTATAGACAGACATGTGGTGTGTTTTTTATACCATATACGTGATGTTAACTTGTTTTCCTTGTAAAATAGCATTCTCTTTTACTATGGAAGGGGAGGGAAGCCTGGCATTGAAATGGACCTTAAAAGGTTACTCTGTGAATCAATAGCAAAGTTCCTCAGATACATTCCCTTTTTTTCTTAGAACAGTCCAATCCACAGTTGATTGTGAGTCTACTGAAGCAATTCTGCTTCAATATTTCAAAGATTAATAGTCAGCACATTTCTTTGTTAAGGATCTTGGACTTCTTTAACCTTGCTGCACCAGAAATTTTACCTAATTTTAATGAATGTTACCTAATTTTAACTAATTTTCTCCAGTTTTTATCATGCCTTTGGACCTCATTGATTTTTTTTTCATGCATTACATTACATAATATTTTTATTTTTTTTTCTGTTTTGTTATTGATGTTTATTTGTTTTGTTTTTAGGAAAATAGACACATCAAAAAGGACACATTAGCACCCAATTATTGAGACCCAAAGCATATTGATTTTTCTTATGTATATCCTTTGAGTACTTTCAAGTATTGCACCTCTAAATCTTTTTCTAATGATTAACAAAAATATTATCTCAAATAAAAAGGAAGAGGGCAAGGAGGGGAAGGAGGGGCAGAGATGTGGTGGAGGGCTCGAGAAAGAAAAACTAGGATTCTGGGTTTTGTAAACTGAATTCAGGCAATACAGGTTGTGATATGGATAGGTATGGCTGGGTAAATATTGCACAAATAACTCAATTCACACATCAAATCCCACAACTACTTTGTTAGACATTTTCACAATTCTAGATTCCTTTGTGTGTGTGCAGGAGGAAGATTTTTGTAAGACATTATTTTACAGCAGTCTATAAGAAGATTCCAGACTCATAAAGAGTCATTTATTGTTTCGCTTTGTTTATTTGTTTGTTGTTTTGTTTTGTTTTGTGGTACTGGAGATTGAATTTGGGGTCTTGTGTTTGCTAGCTAAGCGCTCCAGTACTGAGCTCCCTCTAGCTACAGAATAGGTAGAATAGGTAGTTTCCATGCAGTTGTGGTGAGGTTAAGACAAACAACTTTAAATTGGGTTATAGAAAACTGGTACCAAATCTTAAATGCTAGTGTTGGTTTAAATCCCTTAACCTCACCAGCTTCAGGCATTCAGCGAGAGATCCCCTCTTGATTTAAAATGATTTTGTATGTATGAATCTGTAGGGGAGAAAAAGTAATATATTTTCTTCCCCATCAGAAGGTTCATAACACATAATCTTGTAACAAAAGATGATTAATAAAATAAGAACATATCAAATTTATTTAACATGAGTTAAATAAAGGCACAGGAGCCTTCAGAAATGAAGACTCAATGACCCAGAGAAAATTATGTGTTTCTTATGGAAAGTCATGCAGAAGTGTGTTTGGAGAACAAAAGGGTCTGATCTACTGGTCATACACTGGAGGGGACTTGGAAAGCCCTGTTCAGATTCTTCTTGCATTCCTGTGTAGCTTTCCTGTGCTCTGGGAATAGGGTAGGGCACCTGTTACATGAGGGTCTTCTGGGGAGAAAAGTAGGTGGTAAGAGGGTGGCCTCCTAGCTTCTGCTGTTTTCTCAATTTCCAAGAGGTCATATTTGGGGGAATCTTGTTCTGAGCATTATTAAGGCCCTCAGCCACCTGTGAAGGCACCTAAGAATTTGATTTTTGTGAGTTGGTTTATTTATTTACAAAGTCATTGATATAAAGAGGAGTTTTCAAAAGTACTTGAGGGAAATGAGAGTGGATATAAAAACAAAAGGGATATAATAGGGTAAAAGTATAATGGCAGAAAGTGAGAGGGCCCTTCAAACAGGACAGTCACATGACTGGAGAATTTTAGGGACTAAAGGCAAAGTATGACATCCCATGAAATAAATGGGTAATCTGATTACTTCAACACAGCGCAGAGTCCGATCAACAGAGACTAAGGAGCAGGGTCCCCTGCCATAGTGCTGTGGCCAGGTACCTAGTTAGAAAAGGAGGCCAGAGAAGAGGCTAATGGGGACCTCTAAAGGTTGGGAGAGGTAGCAGGGAATCCTCCGGACACAGAAGTGGGGATTTTTGATTTGTAAGACTACTTCATTAAAATATTATTTATCTCAGTTGTTGAATTTCTGTTACCTTCCACTTTCATTTTATGCCTTTTTAAGTACCTCAATTATAGGAAGAACTAAGAAAAATTATACAATAATTTTAATAATAGAAATACAGAAATGGAGTATAAGCTTGTTCATGTTCTTTGAGTCATTTGGGGTAGAGACATTATATTTTTGATTCTGTCTTGGGTAGTGATACAACATAGTCCCTTCAGCCAACCTGTGTGAATTCAATCTAGGATCCTCTGCCAATGGTCATATTCATCCTCAGAGGTTGCCTACATGCTGTGTACCTCAGTTTCCTTACAGTAAAACAGAATAAAATAATAGCAGTTATGAGTAGACTTCTTATGGGAACTGGTTGAATTAATACATAGAAGAGTGCCCACATAAACCCCCATCATGATAATAGAGAAAGTTTGGAATTTGCTGATCTAACTATAATTTTACTTAATTCTGCCTTAATTGAGGTACTTAAATCAGGCATAACATGAAAGGGGAAGGTGACAAAATTCAACTGAGATATAAAATATTTTAATGAAGTCGTCTTACAAGTCAAAATCAATGTAAAGAAAACTATGATAAAAAATCAAAATTTTAAACAAAGGCTATATAATCTGTCAGCTTACATATTTAGATGTTTGTCACAGCTACACATCAGGCTGAAGTATAGGTTAAATGAGAAAGCCATCCTTCTTGAACAGATTTTTGAATCTTCTTAAATGATAGTCACTAAAGGGACAAGACATGCCTAGTGGTTGCTGATTTTGAACATATCTCCCTAACTGTTTAGCCACTGTCATAAGTGTAATATATAATTATGCCTATGCATGCATATATATGTACATACACACACACACACACACACACACACACACACACACACATATATACAGACGTACATATATGTATACATACACATAAATAAAAATTACCATAGCAGATTGTGATGAGCTTTAAAATACAGTGCATGAATACGTTTTGCCAGTTAGTATAGATACACTATAAAAACCAGAAAATAATACTAAAAAAATGGAATCAGTTACTTGGAGTAAATAGTTTTCTTTATCCATTCCAATGACTATATATTGGTGGGCACTCCATCTTGGATTCCAGAAAATTTCTATACTTCCATCCTGTGATTTTCAACTTTTCTTCCTAATGTGAAAAACCCACATGCAAAACAAACAACACAGATAAATTCTGAACTGCTGTAATTGAAATGGAACTGAGGGTGGTATCTGCCTCATGCCTACATTCTCCCACCTAAAGCTGTAGCCATTGAAGAGACTCTGGACTCCAAAGGTTTGAAAAATGCCATTATAAATAAACAAAAGCCTCTAGAATAGGTATCTGAAAACAAATAACAATGTAATATCAAAAAGACAGGGAAAAGATGCACCTACTTTAAATCTATTTTGTATGAGAATGTAATGATATTTTGAAAATATAATTTGTCTATGTATCAAAGTCTCATCTGCTCTCTGGGGTTTTGCACTGAAACAGGCATGTGCTCATCTCTGAATAATCTCTAATATCAGGGAATTGCTGTGTCTACCCTTCCTCTTGCCAGAGATCTCACATGTTTTGTTTGGAGTCTTTTTTTATTAGGAGTTCCAAGTACTGTTAGGACCCAATGTACCAAAGTCATGTGAATAAGTTCATTGCCTCTCTATTCATTAAATGGTGCTCTTGGAATGGAAATTCTGTGAAGACATGAACATAAGTTGGTGGAGTTTTCATTGAACAATTTTCGCTGTTACATAATTGACTGAAAGCATAAAAATCAAGAATTTCCAAACCTGCCCTTTGGCTCTCGGGAGACAGTGGAGATGTCTCTAGAATATTTTTGCCTCTGTGGCATATTCAAGATGTGAGACACATTAACAATGAGAGGGGTTTTAGGTCAGAATCACTCTGCATCATAGATGCCATTATCTGCTGATTTAGCTGGGCTGAAAACTGCTGAAAAATAATCCTTTTTGTGCCCTTGTCAGTGGCTTCAGCCTAGAGTTATAGAAAATCAGCTCTACCTGAGTCAGATAATCATTACAAAATGAATTTAGCTCCTGACTCAATGGAAGTAATTGGGAGGAAATGTCTGATAGGTATGATGAAGATTCTCTCAGTTAAAGCTTTCTAGGACGCCAAAGTACTAAGTGCTGCTAATAACTGAGCCAGAGTAGGTATCGGCAAATCATCCTTCAAACTGAATGTAGGTGATCACTTAAAAGATGCTTCTACCCCTCCAAGCTCGATGTTCTCCTTTTCCTTGACTCTGGCAAGGGGCATGGGTTCATCCTGCCCAGGTCTCTCCTTGCAGAGTGTGAGCTGATTACCCAGCAGGCGGTGCGGTTCCAGTGGGGAAGGCAGAATGGTGCTGACTGTTCCCTGGGGAGGGACATCCTGTAAAAACACCAAGGTTGAGAACTGTCATCTTCACAGCAGTAGGTGCATTTTCCTCAGAAATTAATGGAGCAAGCTGGGCAAAAATGTTTTTAAGCTACATCTTCCCTAGAGTAAGATGCAAATTCAAAGCTCTTTTGAAGCCCAGGAATGAAAGTTAAAGATAAGACTTTTTAGTTTTTTTTTGACATTGATAATATAGGCAACCCTAGCACAACGAATATTAAATTGAAATGCCAGATAAGTGGGATAGATGTTATTCAGGTTGGCTCAGAATGCAGCAGCAACTCATTCTTGAGCCGGTTTACCCAGGCGGCTTTTAATATACGATTATTGGGACTTCACTGTAGCTTCTTCCTCCAGTAAGTTGTGGACAAGCAACACTACCAAATTATGACTGGTAGATTTTTAGGGTGTGATAAATATATTCATTGAGTGGCTTTGACCCTGACAGTAACATCTGATAGAAAAGTAGTAGCAATCTTTGGAAGTTGCATTTAGCCTTCTGCAGGGCGAATGGGGGGTGTAAACAGCATTACTTTTCCCTGCACAGCGTGCAATAATCTTAAATTATACATCCCATTCAAGAGAGGGAAGAGAGAATTATGTGCTCAGCTTAAAAGAATGTACAGCCCATTTTGGAGAACTATTTGTTACACTTTCTAAAGAATGTGCCCATAAATATGTTTTGAATGAGTTGGTGATGGCCACACTAAAGGTTTCTGAAGCTTCAAAGTTACCACTTCTATTCACATAGTTAAATTGGAAAAAAAAAAAAAAACCAATACAGAAGCCCTTTCTTGACAGACTGTAGCTGGGACTTTGGCACTCTTCTCTGCAAAAGAAGTATAGTAATCAAAATAGTTCCTGTGTGCATAGCACCTTCCAGAAACACACACACACACACACACACACACACACACACACACACACACACAAAACCCCCCACACCTGCATTCCCACACTGATCTGCAAAGCTGCAGAGGTTCCCATGTGATTTGCCTCATTTTACCACGAAGAAAATTGTGGTTCACAGAGGTTAGGTAATTTGCTCAGGATAAGACAGTAAAATCTAATTAATTTGTTCATTCATTCATTCATCCATTTAACCACTTATTCAAAGAATATTTATCAAGCTCCTAGTCTGTGTCAGCTATATTGTTCTTCTCACTGCTGTCTACTTCTGTGGCTCTTGGTAAGTCCCTAAATCTTTCTGTGATCCAGTTACTTCAAATAAAAACTTGAGAAAAGCTTGAAAGTCAGGGACTCAAATAAGTGATCTTTTGAAATCCTGACTAGCTGCAATATTTATAAATTCTATTAAAAGTTCTACCATGTCCCTCTACCCACTGACTTGCTAACAAATACAGGATTCTGTTTCTCACTTTTGTTTACTTTTCAGTAGAACGTTTGGGAAAAATTAAAATTGAGTCACACCAAAGTTTTTTGATGTTTTTCTTTTCTAACAAAGTATTTTAAATACACATTACACATACACATATATATTATCTGTGCTTTTTTCCATTGCCAAATACTTAAGGTCACCCAAAATATGACTTGATCTTTTCTCTTCACCAGGGCATTTGTTTTAAAAAGAATTGTCTTATACACATAAAATATTTTTTATCAGGACTTAAAATCTTCAGTCACAAAATTGCTGCCAGCAACAATAACAAAAAATTTGGATCTAACTAATTGGAAATCATTGGAGCATGAGCATCTGGGTGTGACTCATTGTTGCTAATGATGTTCCCGTAACTCATACGTATTTATTCATCATGAATCATGTCAGCATGTACAAGGGGAAAAAGAGAAGTAGACAACTTAGATTTTATATGTTTGAGTGTGGGTTAAGAGATTTGTAAATGCCTAACCATTCCCCTGTCCTTTACAGAAAGACAAGGTAGACTATTTAAATCATTAATAATGGAGAAATATTTGCAGCCTGCTTGTGTACATGAGAAACAGAATGGATTATATTGAAAGTTATCTCCAAACATTCCATAAAATTATAATCATATCAATTAAGTGCTAGTGGCAAATATTTCAATTACCCTTAATGGGATACCGCTTATAAATGAGCATATTGGGAGACTACTTGTACTTTATGTGTAGCCATTCTCTTCAAAAAGCAACAATTATAGTTTTGCTCATGAAAATCAGTCCATAAAATGCAAATGTGCTACAAGCTTTGGAGTTTATTTTAATGTAACATTATCATACGGTATTATAATAGCCTTGCTATTTCTTTTTGGAAAAGCTATAAAAATAATAATTTCAAGACATACATTAGTGTGGTCTTTCATTAAAATGTCATCTTTAAGTGAACTCAGAATTTCTTTTGTAATTTTATTGCCACTCCTGGCTGTGCGAGATATCCAGCAACTTGATCTGGTACCTATGGCTCAACATGCCCGGTTGGCCAATGGCAAAGGTCACAGTGGAAGTCCGGGACTTCTCATATAATCCATTCACATTTGTAAGCATCAGGTTATAATTGCTTTTGATTTTAACCTTCACTTGTGAAAATACACTGGTCATTAGGAAGCCTTCGCTTTCATGGAAGACAGATAACATTTACTAATTCGCTCAGTGAAAGAGCATCATTTCTCTTCAACATGCTTTCTTTAAATATATCAAGAGATTTAAATTTAGATATCCAAAGCTCCCACTAGATGACACATTATTAAAACATCTGCCTTTCCATAAGCCATTCCACTCCTCGCCATTCCACATGTCCTTTTCTACTTCACCAGACAAAATTGCCCAATCTAAATTTCAGCTCAAGTGTTTGATGGTTTTCACGCTGAGCTCAAACTGTTAATGCCTCCCTGAGAGAATAGAATTGAAACAGGATTTAATCTAAAATAACAAAATAGAATAAAGGTTTTACATATAAATAAGTAATGCCCTGCACATTCTTATGCAAGTTTATCTTTTCTAGATTTTGCATATAGTGAAGAGGAATGACAGATTGAAAAGATTCACAATTTGACCAGATAGCAAACAACACTCTAAATAAATAAATACTTGGTGTAGTGTGCAATCCAGTTAATGTACTTCATTCAAGCCAAATTTAAAATTAAACTTAAATAGCTGTTTTTGTTAAAAAAAAAAGCTTCTCCTAATATTAACTTTTAATTTCATATGGTTATTTTAAACAGTGACATTTTCAAATATCATGTTAGGTAACCATTAGGAACATCCTGGAAAATGCTAATTGGAATAGTGGATAATACCCTCCTTGGTAGACATGTCACAAAAGGCTTACACTTGCGACTAAGCATTTTCTTGTAGAACTCCATGCTTCAATTGACTACGCGTCACAAAGCAAATAACAAATTGCCCACACATAGCATGGCTTCAAAAACTAGAAAAAGCATTTTTGAGAGAAACCCTATGCAATACTAAGCCTACCTGTGTCTGGCCCTCCTATCTTCCTTTCTCTTACAAAAATGACCATGGACTTTATCCCACTCTCATAAATATCATCAATATGATCTCTCTTAGCTAAAGAATAGGGAAGAAATGTAGTTGCAGATGGAAAAATTTGAAAAGACTCATTTTAACATAAAATCATGAATTTTCCCACTTTATTCAACTTGAAAAGATAACAATGTGTGTATAGATATACTTTTTCTTCTTTCTCTTATGGATAGACTTTTAAATATAAAAAATATATTTCAGGATATAAATTCAGTTCCCTCAGACATAATGTAAGAAAAACTAAAACTACTGTAACTGACCTCACAGGGTAAGGGTGAGGATAAATGGTGGAAGAATATTTGGAAATTTGTATAATTTTAAGCTCTATGCTACTGTATATTGTAACTATTACCCATCATTCATAGTGACCAATAATGCATATTTACCTTTTGTTAACATCACATTGTGACTACACTACATATAATTAATTTAGAACTAATTTGAAGATTCCTGTAGGAGCAGCTATGAAGGGGACATTCACACTCATCTTACACAAAAACATAAATCAATTACCATCAATAGACTTGCAAAGGAGCCTACCACATGTATTTAAAATGTTTGTATTTTTCTTCTCCAGCTACTATCCGCCCTAAATAGAAACACATCATATGTCTTTTCCATTCAGATGACTACCTGGAAATAGTTGCTCATGCAGAAGGTCATAAAAGTGTGAGAATGGGAACATAAAACTGATAATTTTGTCTCAGTTTGTAAATATTGGGAATATGTATGTATTTCAGCAAACTAGATATTCATTGGACAAGGTTAAAATTAACAATTAAATTTAGAGGTAGTCTCACCTTTAATTGACACTTGTTATCATTGGTATTAACATAACTCAACATTGAGTATTAATTTGAATGATAATTTGTGAGTTGGTGGTATTATTTAGAATAGAAATCTATTAATATGTTGGCTGTGCTATTTAGATGGAAGATTTTTAATTTTTTTCTGCCAAAATTAACATATGTATAAAGAAGCCCTCAAACTTTTTGGTGCAAGTTTAAAAATTTAAGTTTTATATAGCTAGATGAAAATATAACTATATAGTTTTAAAATTATTTATAGACTGATATGTATTACAGATATAGATGTATATTATAGACATATCTACACAACTCTATATATATAACCAACATATTAGTTATATATTTTATAGTTTTATAGCATGTGCTTTATCTAGTATATGTGTATAATATTCTAACTATGAATATGTAGTATATACATAAAAGCTATATTGATATATATAAAACTGTTCATATACAGAGATCTATGTGCGACAAGTTGAAGATTGTCAGCTACATTATCCATAGGATTAAAGAGATAGAAGTGATGAAAGAAAAAATTATGACAGAAAACTGAGACTGAATATTCAAAGTCGAAGGTTTTTTATGTGGTAATTGTTATTTACTATAAAGTTAGTTGAATAAAATTGGCTTTTTAATATTCTCAAGAAGTGAAAATTAAATAAATGAAAATGACTACTTTAGTATAAGACTTTAAGAATTTTATAAAGAGTTTTAAGAGATGAAATAATCTAAAAAAACTATTAGTCTTTTTCTTCTTTCCCTATGCTCTTTTTTGGTAAGATCTATTATTTTCACTTAAATTTCAGAAGCAATACAATCACCTATGACATAAGCACACCATGGAAAAATTTATCAAATAAGTAAAACTTCCCACCACTATCCTCAGGTCCTCGTCCATGGCAGGACATAGACATGTAAATGCTCATGCTTCAGGCTCTTCTCCTATGAATATATGGCTTAATGTGACAATACAGAGATTTTTTAATCGTTTCATAATTTCCATTTTTATGTATGTCCATACAGGAAGGTATTTAAGTTTGTGATTTTTACTTTTATAAACATGTTCAATAATATATACAGTGAGGAATGGAATGGGCATGACTACTTACTGTAATCTGATCATATTTCAACAATCCTTTGAAATATTTATTATCTGAATTTCAGTGATAAAGATACATAGTGTTTAATTAACTATGTCCAGATAACCAGAAAGTGGCAAATTTAAACAGTCTAGCTCTAGAATCCACATTTTAAGTACCTGCTCTCTTCCTGCAGCCAAGTTCAGCCTGGCCAGAACCTCAGAACATCACCTGCTCTGTGAGGCATTGAACCTATTTTCTCTCTCTAAATCTAGTCTCTTGGTGTGCAAAAAACAAAAACAAAAACAAAAAAAAAAGAGAGAGATGGCATTATTCTACATGCCTAGTATAGAGTAAGTGCTCAACATAAGTCAGCAGTCATTATTTTTGTAATTGCCTTGACATTTATCTTCATATATAGTAGTATCCCTTATCTTTGGTTTTGCTTTCTGTGATTTGTTATGATGGTCAACCAGTCTGAAAGTACTAATATTTGTTGTGACTCAAGAGAGAGTCCACATTCACATAACTTTTGTTACATCATATTGTTGTTATTTTTCTCTTTCATTATTCAGTGTTGTTATTAATCTCTTACTGTGCCTAATTTGTAAATTAAAGCTTTGCCACAGAAATGTTGCTATCCAGAATTTCAGTTATCCGTGGGGGTGTTTGGAATGTAACTTCTATACATACGGAGGATTACTGTTTTCTTACAAAATATGTAGAAAATAGATCCCTGGAATCAGTGCTACTAGGTCACAGTGGTATGCTTCAAATCTGGTACTTTATTATGATATTAATTAGCAAAGAAAAGGCATCAATCCCTCTCCAATAGAAATAACTATCAATGCAACAGAAAGGGATGATAGATAATAATTTCTTCAAAAATTCGAGTTGACTGCCTTCATGTTGCAAAGAAAATGTGTAATAGATACTTTGAAGAATAAAACAGATACTTTAAAAAGAATAAATGATAGTTTCCCTTTCTACATTGAGGCTAAAAACTAGTTATATAGTATTTGTTATATTTTCACTTATTCACCAGTATAAAATACTGTTGGCCTTAACTTCCACAACCTGGTAAACATAATGCTGTCCATCCTACTCAATGAACCTATAAATAAAATAAATAGTGATGGCTGAAACTTACAAATGCATCTGCATAGACTGTATGTTTACTGTTAGTGATGTTTATGATGGTTTCAGAATATTAATTCCTAAATGTCAGTTATTAATCTGTTTGTATATCACACCTATATTTTTTTACAGAAAAAGAATTTTAAAAAATGCTTTGTTGATGACTATAGAGAAATTCTTCTCCCCTTTCACCCTCAAAAAAAAAAAAAAAATGCTCCCTTACTATCAGGAAAGATATTCTCATCTTTGGTTTTTTGTTTGTTTGTTTGTTTTGGTTATTGTTTTTTTCACTTTTGCTTTTACCACCTACTTTCTAGAAGACTCATTTCATGTCTTATAACTCTATTTTACCAGCCTTTTCTTATGTATGTACAATTTATTATTCTTTAATTTCATTCTCATCTGTTGACTAAAATATAAAATAATCAAACGTAAATACAAATGAATGAAAAACAGTCAATTACAAACAATGGTTCTTCTGACATAAGATGTCCGAATACTTAGAGTTATGTATGAAAGATTCACTGTTCATGCCAACAAAGCAGGGTGCTCCTACTGCTAAAAACAATTACCACTATTCTTTGTGTATGGTATTGCCCTTCTCAGGCAAAAGTAAGAAGACTTTACAAAAAAGTAAAAATGTTATCACAAAGATATAAGTCTGAATCTCTTCTATCATACAAGTGGAAATTCATTTTTTATTTTATTCTCAAAGGACTTAATATCCACTGTCAAGTTGACATTGGATGAATATTTCCCTAGTAGTTTCAGACTGAATTGTCTAAAACCTGTATCATGCTTAACAGTAAATATTGCTTTTGGTGAAAGTATTTTTCTTTTAATTACTATTTTTTACAGTTTAAGACTGCTCTGACATTTCTCCATGGTGAGAGGTGTAATTTTACTATTTGTGGTCACAAATAGTATGCTCACACTATGATGCTAATTAAGTGAACCACATCAGAGAGGAAGATAGAAAAAAAATCAGTCATTTCATGGATAAATCCTTAGCTTTAATAAGGCAGAACTCTTTCAAACTCACCTACAGGTCTTGGAAATAATTTTGAGAGAAAGTTTAAAAAAAATCCTTAAGGATTAAAAACAAAAGATGACAAATATCCTTCATGTATCTCCACCAGATGTACTTTATTTAATAACGATTTAAAATTAATTGTAAGCTAAATGCTTTTCCAGATATAAATCACTTTTCCTTAAATTTTTTGGACATATTCTACTATATATTTAATTTTAATATATTATAGTTGATTTGGTTCTTCTTCAGCCCCAGGCAAAATGTCAGAGGAGGTAAATTAAGGACAGTATCAACATAAGCCCCTGCTGTGCTATTCATCTCATAAAAATTCTTCAAACTTCTCTTTTAAAGGCTACATGGTAATTGCTATATGTTATAAGTATTTCTTTATTTACAAATCTAAGCCACCCAAATATGATCAGTATTGAGTGTTTCCTGTATAGCCAAAGCTTTTCATGATCTCCTGATTTTTTTTAATATATGTTCTATGTGCATGCAATATATTCAGCAAAGTAAAAGGTTTCCAATTTTTCAAATATTCTGATTTTTAAACTATGGGGTTAGTGTGTGCACACTTTAGTTTTGTTTTTATTTTGTTTTGTTTTTTTAACTGTAAAATGATCCAACCTGTGCTTAGAATGCTGCCTGTTTTCTATTTCCCAGCTCTCTTGCGTGTGTGCCTGCGTGTGTGTATTTTATCCCAGCTAGTTATAACCTGATAACCTGATTTCATACTGTGCTTTAGCACAACAATACAGTCATCAAACTAAAGCAACACAGTAAGCGGTCACATTAACCATCATTTTGTTTGATCACTCGGGAGAGATTAAATTTATTCATTTTTACTATAGATAATCAAATATTAAAACACGCTAAAGTAAAGCGAGGTAGAACTATTGAGCTGTGACATGCTCATTGCCAAAACAATATCTTCCATGTGATGTGTAACGCTTGTTGGCAAGATGTTTGGAGGAAATTTCATCAGGTCTTTTTTCTTCTCATTTGCATTTGGTTTATCTAAAGTGAAATCCATTCAATTTTATTGAACTGTAATTCTAGTAATTTACAATATTTACATGCTGTGGTTAGATTGAAATCAGTCCTTAATTCAAATTCAATCTAAATTTACTGCATAGTAATTAGGGCTTTGTAACTGACACTAGGGGCCTATTGATTTAATGAAAAACTTAACCTTACAGTAAGTGTTTAATTAGTTGCTGCAGTAGATTCTGTTCTGTCCTAAATTGTGGACTTTAGAGAATCAGGTACTAATTTAAATTACACAACTATATAAAGATCAGAACTAATTTTTTTTTTTACATGTAGCCTAACAGATGAATTAATTTCTTCCTCTTTGAAAAGGATAAGGGAAAGAGGCGGTAATGAAAGTAATTTCCTACCCTGCCTAATTTTATGTAAGGCCAGGCTAGCTATGCTGGAAATTATTACCTATCTCTGTTAAATATTGATATAAAGAGTTATGAAAATTAAAAGTCAATGAGATTTCTTCAAGGATTATTTTGTAAATGGAAAACTGAAACAATATACATATCTACTTTAAGCAGAAAGACTCTTGGTACAGACAGAAAAATAAAAGATTACCTAAAATAAAACTGAAGGTGCTTTATTTTAGGTAAAAATAATCAGTAGCCCAAAGCTTTGTTTATAGCTATCATATTAATTTATGCATAAATGAGAATTTAAAACATAAATTTAAATCTATGGTAGTGATTTTAAATGCTATCACTGACATTATCTTTTCAGATAAATCTAAATCAGAAAAACCAATTTTTAATTTAGTCAATATTTTTTCTTGATTTATTTTAAGAATTGCCATGAAGCATTGAAATAGGGACATTTTTAAGCTGAATTTTAACCTGTCTATAATCTGTCAGGTCTATAACTCATTTCTCTTAGTATACATTTGTGTTCTCGCAGCTAGAAATAGTAATGTTTCTATATAAAACTAAGAGATTAATGCCAAAGGAAAGAAGATTCCTGCTGGCACATTATTCATCACTTGTCTAATTTATATCTGATGTACTAAAGGTAGAGTGAAAAGAGGTTTTTTTAAAATTTTTAAACCAGTCTGACTTCTATTTTCCATTTCTTGTGGAAAACAGAATTATTTGATGACAAAAAACTCAAAGATTTATAAAATTGAAACTTTAAATATTTTATGTATATTTTCAAATAGGAAAGTAACTGTTAACATGTTATTCATGTTATATATCTAGAACATTTTCACATACGAAATGGTTTACAGAAATCATGAATACAGTTAATATTATAACTACATTGGTGCCTAATATCACAGTGGGTGAATGAAATATTTCAATGTTGACTCACATGGAATTTGTTTTTAAAAATATAAAAGCAAAAACTACTTAATAAGTAACATTTAAAAATCCAGATTATGACTCAAAATCACAGGAATATGTGTTTAAAATGAACCGGTTCTTGCGAAAAGTTAAAAATGTTTAATTCAAAGATCTCTTATTTTGGAAACTTCAATTTTTACACAGAGCCATGAGTGAAGAAATCTATTGTAAGATTCAAAATTCCTAACATGAAGAGACATTAAGATGCTGTGCAAAAACTTGAAAGAATATTGTACTTAGGTTACCTAAGACTTTATTTTGTGAAAAGACATTGCAGAAATTTCTTTTCTTGACAATACACCAGATTCAGACTTCACTACCTTGACAATACACCAGATTCGGACCTCACACCCGCAACACACCTCAGCATGAAGGCAGCGCACACCAGGTACAGAAGGATGAAAACCACAAACTCGTCTCCTTTTAATGCTCGCTCTGATGAATGGCACACACAGAAGCCATATTGCCCATCTCTCAGAGTGGCCTTCGCTGCCAGCACAGCTGAAATCTGGAAGCTTGCCGCATTCACATTGTCAGCTTAAATACCCAGTAAGGACTCAAACTGGGAATAAGACAAAGTACCATAGCATGTTGATCCACTTCACTGGCCCCACCAATTAGCTGTGAAGAATATGGCTCATTTGGAAGTGTATATGATAATACTGAAGCATAACTGAAAATTAGATATATAAAAAAGGAGGTCATTAGCTTGCACTTGTCTTATCTTCAGCTAAATGAATCGCAGATAAAATCAAATAGAATAAGTTAAGTCTTCTTAAGCTTTGGAGCCCTTTCTTATGTACTTACATTAGATGGATCTCTATAAAGAAAGTTTATAGCACTGCTATTTACAACACCACAGTTAATGTTGTGTTACAGTTTTCATTACCAACCTCTATTTTCAGAGGTGCATAGTTTTAACATAAAAATTTGTTCTAGGTTAAAAAGAAAAGCAGCATGGTAGATTAAATCCAGAAAATAAACCTGAAGACAATATCCCCACAATTTTCAAAGTATTAGAATTCCAAGATAACACATGATTACATTGGCATCTGGTATGTGTTAATGATTTCTTAATATATTAAATATCGAAACTTCTAATGGAAAATTAAATGTAATTTTCCTAAAACATATTCTCCTGAACTATTTTTATTTGTTAGAAAAATAAATATGTAAATGCGACTTATTATAGGTGGAATCTAGTCAAACAAAGGAAATGTAAAGTTTTCAATTGGTTAAAATCATAATTATAAATTATCTGCATTCATGAATTATGTACTTACTATATAAAAACATTATGAGGACTATAAAGATGTATAATATATGGTCTTTGTTCTTAAAATATTCTTGTATTCAATTAGAGAATATAAAACATTTCGAACCAGAAAACAGAACTGATGAGATTGTAATATATGAACTTAGTTTAGGGAGATTGGTAGATTGACTGGTGATTACTTTTTGTTAGACTACTTTTCAGTGCTAATGCTGACCACAGTTAGGAGCATATATGAAAACCATACCTGACTTAGTCTGTTCAGAATATTATAACAAAATACCACAAACTATGTGGCTTATGAAAACTAGAAACTTCTTTCTTAGGGTTCTGGAGGTTGGGCAGTCCAAAGTCAAGACTGAGTGTCTTAGGAGAACCAACTTCCCAGTTAGCAGACTGCATTCTCAGCGTGTCTCCACATGGAGGAAGGCGCATGGATTTCTTTGGGCTGTTCTATAAGGGTACTAATCCCATTCATGAGGGCGCTATGCTCAAGACCTTATCTCCTCCCATAAGTTCCCACTTCCTGATATAATGGCCCTGAGGGTTAGAATGTCCTCACGTGAATGGGGGTAGGGGCACAAACATTCACACCTTAACAATACCTGAAACAAATCTCCAGATGTCTAACCTTTTGGATAGCCAGTACCCAGCAATTGAAGACATGGGTTCCATAGTCCCAGAAAATAGATTCTGGAAGACTTCTCTCAATATCAATTTACCCTGCTTTGTAGAAGCCCCATTATATCCTGACCCCAAATGTTCCTTAAGGGTACTAGGTGAAGGGAAATATGGTGTCCAGATTTCAACCAATACCTCCTTCTGGCAGGACTTGCCTCTGGGTGATACCATGGACGTATGAAATTTCCTACTCTGATAATACTGGTTCCTGAAAGCCATGAAAATTTAGAATTGCATGCTGGGTTGGGTTTAAAGATCTTAGTAAATGCAATCAGGAAGTCACTGAATTCTTGGCTTTGACACTGAACCACTGCATAACTTCTCTGAGATTAATTTCTTCTAAAGAGGAAAAATGATATTCACTTTGCATATTGACTTTGAGGACTTGATGAGAATTTAGAACCATACCATATTATCACATACTCTGTAGATGGTAATTGATGCTATTTCATCAGTATAATTGGTGGGAATAGGGAGTTTGGTAGAAAACTCCCTATTTTTTCTCTACATCCTTTCCTATATCTGAGAACCACTCTCTCCAGAATTCCTTATCTAGGATTTTGGATATTGTTAAAGAGCAAGGTCAAGACAAACACCAAGGTGAACTTCATCTCTCTCTCTTTGAGAGATTCATTTTGTGATTCAGCAATCAGCAGTACTTTGAAATTTGATTTTGAATTAGGAAGGGAAAAAAACTGTAGGGAAATTTTGTCACTTGTATCATAGGATGATGATTTGGTTGAATTTTCAAAACTTCCATAAAATTTCCTGGCATTTAATCACATAAGTGACCATTTAAAAATAACTGCCATTTTAAATAATGCAAAAAATTATACTGGATTTGATGTACATTTACAACAAATAGGTCCAAAACACTGGTTTGACCATTGTTTATTTATACGTTCTTAAGGTATTTTAACAGATTTAAACATATTATGAGATTTATATTATTATGCTGCATGTTAAATGTACACAATAGACAGTATTTGAGCCACCAAGTCACACCATCAGTAAATCTGTCAAATTTAAATATTTGCTAAGACAAAGATATTGGCCTCATCAAAACCTGACTGAGATGCTCTCTAGTTTTCTGTATTAGGCAAAAATAACATAATAGCATTGTATTCTTATTATGACTGCCAATATTGAGATCCAGGTCCTCAAAGCCTGGAAATTAATAATCTTCTGAGAACTCTACCAGACCCAGTGTCAAATTATCAGAGGGGACCCTCACTAAACATTACAGGATCTGAGAAAGCCATGCACTCATCGATAGGCAATGGCATTGCAATTCTGAAAATGCCCACTGTTTATTCCCCTAGTCTCCTTTGGTCTCAAAACCTCTCTTCTGCTCCATAAACAACATTGAGCATTAGGACTTAACTATCTCTGGAAGAATGCTAGTTCACACTATGTTTATGTTTCCTTTCATAGACAAAACTCTACGTGGCCACAGTTATTGGCTCCATAATAAGTTACTGAAACAACTTCAAAAATATCCAGAAAACTGAAATGGACTTTTTAAAGTAACTTTGTATGGGTGTCTGTATGTACACATGCACTTGTGAGGTATATGTATATGAAGGAGAGAGACATTGAGAGAAAGAGAGAGAGACAGAGAGAGAATCAGTCAAATTTAAGTAAGACTGGTTGGGTGAGTTGCACATCTATAATCCCAGTGACTCAGGAGACTGAAGCAGCAGGATCTCAATTTCAAGGTCAGCTTCAGCACCTTAGTGAGGTCCTAAGCAACTTAGTGAGAACATGTCTCAAAATAAAACACAAAAAGGGCCGGGGATGTGGCTCAGTGGTTAAAGTGCCACTGTTTCTATCCCCAGAACCAAGCACACACACACACACACACACATATCACACAAGGCTGAGTCTAAAAAAATTAATTTATAAGTTAACTTATGAAGTCTCTTTATTTTTAGTTGTTTATTTACTTACAGTCATATTCCTAGCTCAGGAGGTCTAACATTTGACTGAGGATCAGTTTGAATCATTGAGAAAACTTGTTATTTATTTTAAGATGTTATGTAAAATATTCATCTATACACATAGAATATATAGTAGGATACATAATCTAATAACATATATGTATGTGTGGATATAAAATTGGAAATTCCATATATAGAAAGTGAGAATCTTTCAGATTCTTCAAATAACAAATTTTACTATTTTTAATCCTAGTTTTAAAAATAATAGGAAATCAAAATTCTTGGAAAAGTTTATTTTCAACACAACATGACACATAATTTAGTAAATTTTTTTCTACTTCTGTATTATCCAACAGGATACACCTGTGGTATAGTAATGATTTTTGTAACATTTCTAAATTATGTGATCTGAGAATAGTTTAAATACAACTCATCACAATTTAGCAATTTATATCTTCGAAAGCTTGCATGAGGTTAAGATTATATTTTGTATTCTGATAAGCTATTTTTTGTTAGCACTTTGATGAGGGAATATTTTGCATGTATACCTAGGGATAACTCCGTATCACCAGATGGTATTTTGCCATCCACAGGTTCCTCTTTGCCTGTTTTGCAAGTTTGTGACAGCCCACAGGGATGTGCTGAGGCATCCATCCAGTCAACAATGTATCTGGGACAACTCCCACACAGCAAACATCTTCATGAGTTTCAACAGCCTTCGTTTTTTTACTCCCCCAAAATTGAACACAATAAGGCATGGAATTCCTTTGGAAAAGAATGCACAGTTAATTGCCCTAATCTGAGGCAAGAGGACAGAATTAGTTATAGTCATTTTTATGGAGTTTCCAGAAAGAGCTACAGAAATGCACTTGTTTTATACTGATTCTCATCCTGAGTACTGAAAATCATTTCAGTAGAAACAGCCTGCCTATTGGTAAGAATTATAAGAATAAGAATGGTTGTTATTATTATCATCACTAGCTGTCATGTTATTTAAAAAAAAATGGGAATATATAATGGGATGTGTGCAGTGCAGAACTTTTACCCTTTGAGGAGTCTCCAGAGTCTTGTGCTATGGAGCAAATAATTTTCCATCTGTCTTCAGATTTTCGAGTATCATACTCTCTGGCGACTTGAAATTTTCTAGGCATCCTTCCCTCCATGCCCCCCACAATGCAATTTTATATTTTAGACATAAAACAAAGTAGCTGTTTAAATCTTTTAAAATTAAAGTTGCTTTGTTGACTCTGTCCTTTGAAATACCTTATGAGACTTTATGATTTACAAATATTCATGGTCTGTCTGAAAACAGTTTTTTAAATTGTTATAGTATATCTGGAATGTATCTGTTCATCAAGAATAAATGGGACTGATAAATATAATGTAGAACAGGAAAGATTATAGTAGCAAAATTCTGTTTGGTTATTGACTCTTCTTTTTTATAAAATAGAAATATAACAGGGCTGGGGCAGAACACTTACTTAGCACGGGCAAAGGCCTGGGTTTGATCCACAGTACTACAAAACAAAACACATAAAAAAATATGGATTGAATTCACTATGAAAGAGATAAAGAGATAATAAAGCTTCATATTATGCAGTATAAATATAAAATCAACTTAGGAAAAGTAAATGAGTATTATTTATTCACAATAAAATTGAATTGAATTGGAGATATATATATATATATATATATATGCATATATATATGCATATATTTTCATATATATTTCACCATAACTTCTCTTGGCTTCTCTTGCTCTAAATCTTAGGAGAAAAAAAAATTAGAACAGATAATGAGATGTGGGTTAATCCTCATATTCCTGAAATAAATATTTATATACGTATTAATATTATGTATATACACATACATATAAATTATGCCTGACAAAGTAAGAAGCAAGTAATATTTCTCATTATGTACTTTAGGACTTCTTTAAAAAATACAGAGAGAGTCCTACCAATTAATCATTTTTGAAGGATGTGGAATAGTGCTAAGTAATGATTCTCTTGAAATTCATTGTTGAAAGTTCACAGAGATGAGTGCTATTAAGGTATATTATTCTATGTATGATTTTATTTAAACCAGAAAAGTGGACATTAATTTGTAGTTTTTTACATTAGTAATTTATCTACTTACATCACTCAGTTCACTTAATATATTCTGACAGTTTGGTCTTCACAAAGGAAAAATGAATACTACTTCCTTCACAATCCAAATTTCTAAAAATTGGAAATCATATAATAACGTTTTCTTCATCAATTCTCCTATTATAGTGAATGGCGTTGTAGTAGCAAAGGGACATTTTTGGTGATTAAGTCTAATTGTCCTTGGTGATATTAAGTAAACTCTGCTGTCCTTTTACTATTTCTAGACACACTTTTGCCTCTTCACTTCTATATTGTTTAGATAGTCATTAGTGTTATTTACACTTAAAGTCTGAGCCATAGATCTGCATTTGTGTGCATGAGAGAAGGGCCATGCCACAATTCCTGAAAAGACCTGGTTAGGCTGAGGAATTTTACATGTAACCACTTAGCCATATCCCAAACCCTTTTTATATTTTATTTTGAGACAGGGTATCACTGAGTTGCTTAGGGTCTCTCTGAATTGCTGAGGCAAGCTTTGAACTTATAATACTCCTGCTTCATTCCTCCCTGTTGGGATTACAGGCATGAACTGCCATGCTAGGCTAGTTTGAGAAGTTTTATTTAAGGTTTGAAAAATTGAACTTGTATACACTTAGAGAAAAAGTTAAACATGCTTCTGTTTTTCACAAATATTTTAATAAGTCTTATCAGAAGATTTTGTGAAATGCAGTTCATCCCTTTTTAACTAAAGGAGATAATGTTTTAGTTTTCTATTTTATAAGTACAAAAGTAAAATCAGAATACCTATAGTAGTCCAGTTCTGGCAGGTTAGCATGAAAATGCTTCTATTTGAATACTAGTAAAGATCTTGAATTGTGGTAAAAATTATGATTTTTATGTGAATGTTTTCAGTTTTATTATCACATTGGACATAGATTCTATATTTACACTATAGATTTTGTATCCCCACTAAACAGTACTATAAAGTACAATGTGCAACAACTCTGGTGCTATCACAGGCAAATCACTTTATCTTTCTGGGTTCACTGTTCCTATATATAATACAAGAAGTTGATTAGATAATCATTACTTCTCTTGAAACCAAATATCTATTTGATGCTGCTTTCTTGGGTCAAATATGGAGGTATTATATTTTTAACTCTGTGTGTATGTACGTATGTGTGTGCATGTGTAAACACACATGTGTTATATCTGTAGGGATATGTATTTGGCTATAGTAAACATGAAGAAATTGTCTATAAACATCATTGGATTAATTCTATGTTTTTCAAAGGATTCAAATAGAATCAAAAGTCATATGAATTAGTTCATAATGAGGAAGAAAGTTTGGGTTACCAAACTCAGAGCAGTAAAAGTGATGCATAGTAAAAACTAAACATCAGAGAGATTTTGGTCTAAAGGTGTAAGATTTCTTCTACTGAAATCAAAGATCACACACCAAAACATGCTAGGTGAGGTCTGCAAATGTAAGCATTCCAGGAGATGAAGGGAGTCAAACAAAGATGGTATTGCTGTTTTCTTGACAGGTGGCTTTTGATGTCTCTGGAGAGAAGAAGTGATAAAAGTTGTAAAGATGGGTTAATTCATAATTTTTTATTTTGATCTGTTCTACCCCTAAAGCTTTAACATTCCCCTATTATACAAGTACTCCGAAATGTATATATTCCTTCCAAATCTTTCTACAGGGCTCAATTAATCTATGTAGCAACAACAACCACAGTGACCATAATAATGTTGAATATTTATATAGAATGTACTACAAGGTAGCATATAACACTAGACACTATTCAAGGGACTTTACCTACATATTCTCATTTAATCTTCGTAGCATCCCTGCGAAGTGGACTTTTTTCCCTGTAAATGAGGAAACTAAGGCCCAGAATAGTTCAGTAAGATTTCTTCTACTGAAGAAACTTTCCCAGGGTTACACATTTTATAAGTGATAGCATCAAGATCTAAACCAGTCTGGTTTCAGAATATTCACTACTAAGGACTCAGCTATGTTCCCTTTCAGCTTAACTACCCCACACAACAACGAGAAGTACAATGGCTGAGAACCCAGACCTGACAGAGTCAGCTTCTGTTTCCTTATGCTTGCTGTTGTGGTGTCTTATTCATGAGAATGTTCTCTTCCTTTTACCTTGCCATCAGCATCTAATCAGATGTTCCATTCTGCCTCATCTTCTTTGCATTGTTTACAAAACACACAGTGTTTATAAAACACACTTCTTCTCTGAACTAATAAAACAGACTTCCAAGTTGTCAACACTAGCCACTCATTCTCTTCCCGTTTGCCTTCCATATCCTTGTCTAGATCATCTTTATAAAATGCCCATATTGTTTCCCCAGTTAAAATCATCAATAGTGCCCCTTAATATTCAATATACTGTTGAAACTTATTCAGGTACTCCTGCATGCCACACCAGTAGAGTCTTTCAAATTTATTCTGCAACTTCTGTCTCCTTCTTCTTAACTAACACACACTTTTTCTAATTGTCATTTAGCTTCTCTTACATGTTCTGCTTCAATACCTCTTCTTTGTTTATTCGTCTATTCAAAGTTACTTACTGAGAATGTACTTAGTTTTGGACAGTGAGTTAAAGATTAAGAACTGAAGGATAATCTACATAGACACAGGTCTTTTCTTCCCTGTGTTTATAATTCAGTTAATTATGAAGACAAACAGGTCTTTAGAGAATATGAGTTACAAGGTAGAAGAACCATGTTCTTTAAATACAGATTTAAGAGGAGAAACAGGAGACTTCCAGAAGTAAGTTAAGTCTTGGCTACAAACTAAAAGATCAATAGGAGATCCTCAAGAATTTGAGGCAGCAGACCTTCAGATCTCAAGGGTAACACCTGCCATGTTCTGGAGGGTCTCAGTGTCTCAGTATCTCAGAGAAAAGGTGTGTGCAGAAGTGAAAACCCTCTAGGAAAATGTCCTTGTTGTCCCCTCTTCTGCACCTGGTGAGGTCTGTATCACACAAGAAATGTGGAAGCTACCAAGAGCTACAAAATACCCAGAGATATTCCAGGCAGAAACCAACATAAACATGGCTCATCTAGATAATATATTCCAAATGAATTCAGAGTGGCTACCAGCAAAACGTAAGCAAGCTTCCAGCACAAATGACCACAAAATGGCAAACCACAGATATTAAGTCCCAGACATTAACAAGTAGGTATTGTGTATATTTGGTGATAATTTAGAGTGTTCACAAAAATGATCATGGATCCTCAGAGAAATCTGAACAAGACTAAGTGGGCAAAACAAGAGACTGGTCTGACAGATTGGATACTACCTTTGTGTTTCCTTTTTTGTCGGGCGTAGGAGTTACTAGGGATTGAACCAGGGGCTCTCAACCACTGAGGGTGTCCTCAGCTCTATTTTGTATTTTATTTAGAGATAGGGTCTCACTAAGTTGTTGCTTAGTGCCTTGCTTTTGCTGAGGCTGGCTTTGAATTCGTGATACTCTTGCCTCAGCCTTCTGAGCCACTGGGATTATAGGCAAGCACCACTGCCCCCAGCTTATCTGTGTGTTTTATAAACAATGTGATATTGAAAGTTACCCAATCCTTCCTCTAGAGTTTACTGTGCTTGCCCACTTATGATTAAATCTTTTCATGATTCATCAATGTATTACTTGAAATATTTTTTATGAACATTCTACATATGTACATCAATTTAAGTGTGCTTCTTCAGAGATCCGTTACCCACAGGCCACAGCAATTAAAAATTTACTAAAGTAGAGTTTGTGACAAAATAAATTCACTTTACTGCTCTCTCTTTTAGACCATTTCTTGCCATCAAACTAAAATGTCAATCTATAACTTTTCAATGTATGATTTTTCAGTGCTCCTTTAAAAAAAAAACTCATAGTTTATCTGAATTCAACACATTCATTAGCACTGATTTACAATGGAGGGTGTTTGAAAGTACATGTAATATGCACATGCCAAATGAATTCATTAAGACCAGTGTGATTACAGTGAATGTCAAATGAATTAATAATAATGGGACCTCTAAGTGTTACCATTACTTTCACAGTGTGTTACTGTTTTTATACTTGTGAGCCCTGAGGATAAATGACACTCACATACTACCCTTGTATATTAATTGTATCTTGATAATCAAAGGTGGATCTAGCAATCTTGTGGGCAGCAAAAATTCCTAGTCCCCAAAGCACAGAGAAATTACTATTATTTATAAGTTTCATTGAAGAGTGATTCAATATTTTAGATTCCAATTATAAATGGTATTTAGAGTATGCCTCCCACACCTTCTCTGAAATGTTATAGCATTTAGACATATTTTTCCATGACCAACATTTTAAAAAAGGATTTTTAAATTGCAAGAGATTTTTTTTGTAAGTTTGTTCCTTTACTTGAAAATAGGCAGCATATTAGAGATATGCACACATATACAAAAATCCAGGAAAGGTCTTTTTCCTTGGTGCGTCAGTACCTAATGTCCTTTACCTTTCAATAAGGACAGGATTCAGTTGTTTACTTATTTTAATGATCAAACAATACATCTGCAACCTCTCTCTAGCCTTCTGTTCACTACTATTTTATATTTCTTGTTGAAATAGAATGAGTGTGGTAAATGGTAAATGCTATCTCTATTCAATGATAGTACTGTACTTGAGAGAAGCCAGAAGATCTGGAAACCCAATGCCATTTATAATGGTTTCTCTAAAAGAAATCATTTTGAGTTTCACAAGTCAACTCATAAACACTCTTTGCAACACAACAATTTAAATATGGGCATGCTCTTTCCTGCTCCAAATTCCAATCAGTGACTTATGTGTCATAAATAGCATGTTTCTCGCCAGGCACAGAAGTACATGCCTGTGATCCCAGTGGATCCGAAGGCTGAGGCAGGAGGATCATGAGTTCAAAGCCAGCCTCAGCAACAGCAAGGTACCAAGCAACTCAGTAAGACCCTGTCTCTAAATAAAATACAAAATAGGACTGGGTATGTGGCTTAGTGGTTGAGTGCCCCTGGGTTCAATTCCCAGTACCCCCTCCATCCTGAATAGCTTGTTTCTCAAGTTTGTAGGTAATTTGAAACTGTGGCCAATAATTTAGAGAATGGCAGCATCAGTATCCAGACTCAAAAAGATCTATATGGACTTGAAGAATGGGAATAACCTCAAAGAATAATTACAGTCCTCAACCTATATTTCTTCCCCCTAAAAAAGTTAAGCAAATTTCAAGGGGGAATCAATATGGCTTGGCAGAAATGTCTGCGATAATTATATTTTAATTTATTATAAATTCAATAATAGTCAACTATAAGTCAAAGCCAAAAAATACTAATCATTTTTGTATCATATTAATAGAAGCATGGCATGAGAAGAGTCAAGGGGATGAAAATTTCTTCCATAGTCAGGTTTGGCAGGTGAATGTGGAGACTGTACTCAGTTCTAAACATCTTATCTCAAAAAGGCATTTACTCACTTGCTGTTTCCAGGCAAAAGAGTGATATGCTCAAGAGGATTATAAAAGATGCCATATGAGAAATCACTGAAGAAAACAGAGACATTAAAATTCAGTAGGAAAATTATAGAAATTGTCAAAACTTAAAAAGGGGGTAAAAGTTTTAGTTGATGGCTTTCCAAAGAATAGATCCACATGTAATAGAATATGGTTACAGATTTTTGCCCACTAGAAGAAAGGACTGTAGTATTAAAGCTGAAAATAGAATTGACTATTTCATGAATAGATATCAGCACCCTGGTTGAATTCAAGCAGATGTTTAAATACCACCCTATCAGGGGGTGGAGGGCCAGGGGCTATTATCTAGTATTACCTAGTAAGTATTAATTAGTACAGCATTAACTAGGGGGGCAGGGTAAAGACTGACTTTCCAGTATCTTTTTCTTTTTACTGTGACTCACAATAAGAAATTTTACATCATGAGTATTCACACGCAAAAGTATAGATAACTGAAATAAAATGGTCACAACATAATTCACTCATAGATTCTATTTTCATCTGGCTTAACGGATTTCATGTTTTCAAGGCTATCACATTTCTCTAGATTGATTTCACATCCCAATAATGAGTCACATGACCCACAATTTGGAAAACAATGACCTGAATGACCCCTTGTATCCCCATGACTCTATTGCTTTGGTCATTGTAGTGGTGAGGGCAAACATCTCCAATGGTTAGCAGCAGAATGCCCTGTTGACTGAAAGCCATAAGTAAGTAGAGAACAACATCATGAATTTCCTGGAACTTTTCTCTTTTGATTTCAATTAAATTTAGAACTAATAAATAATTGGGGAGACTTATTTACATATGTGGACACATATATAACCTATTCTTAGTCAATGACAATGTTCAGCCATGAAGCCTGCCATCCAAAGAGACACCTCAGAGGTTCTCAGCAAGTTCTTGATAATTCCATGTAATAACTCTTATCAGTAACAGGGAAAAGTGAGACTACATAGTTGGTAGACACAAAAGGACCCAGATGGGTGGAAGATAATTAGTGTTTGTAAATTCTTATAAGTAAAAGGAAAGATGAAGGAGAACTAGAATATAGGACTTAAAAATCTACCTATGTCTTATGCCAGCTTTTTAATAATGCATAAGGATTTACATACTTTATTTCGACATTTACATTGACCCTACCAGAAATAACTTAAGATAATGAAATTTTGGAGTAAAGTACATGCCCAAAGCCATGAAGTGAAAATTTGGTGTATTTTCTGTCCATTAAAAATATTGTTAAAAAGAGGAAATGCTGAGGTGGGTCCTTGATTTGCCTCATACTTTTATCCTTAGACCATAGAATCTACTTGAATACATTCATCTACTTGAATACATTTTTCCAAGGCAGGCGCCATGGTACACACCTGTAATCCCAATGGCTTAGGAGGCTGAGGCAGGAAGATCATGAGTTCCAAGCCAGCCTCAGCAACAGAAAGGTGCTTCGCAACTCAGTGACACCCTGTCTCTAAATAAAATACAAAACAGGGCTATGAATGTGGCTCAGTGGTCAAGTTCCCCTGAGTTCAATCCCAGTAACCACCCCCACCCCCCCAAAAAAAAAACCCATAGAATACATAACTTCCCAGGTAGGAGATTTTTCAGGCAGGAGAGAATAAAAGAGTGAATTGTGAGTAGTGATGCAGAATAGAAAATTAGACCCATCATCTACTTGAATACATTTTTCCAAATGCTTTCTATCTTTGGTATTAGTAATTTTGCATTGTTTCTTTTAAGAGCACAGTTTTTTACTGAAACTTTTGAAGAAACAAAATCCACTTCTTATAAGAAAAAAAAATTTTAAAAGCAGATTCTCTAAGGCAAACATCTCTTTTAAAATACACACACACACACACACACACACACACACACACACACACAAGTCACGGCATGCTTTGTGGCCATGATTGAAAAGACGGCTAATCTGGACAGGTTGGTCTTTCTATATCATCAATCAGATGTTCATACACTTGAGATGTTTACACTCCATAAATTTCAGTTGCTTCCATTTTGTAAATAAAATGTTTATTGTATATTACTGAGAAATACAGATAGAAAGGCGACATAAAGCAGTCATCCTCTCTGGTTTACTTAGTATAATCAAATTTGCACTCAGCAATATCATATGCACATGTTTATACTGTCCATTTGTTCCCATTTGAATTTACGTTTATGGATAATAGTAGACAGTTCTTCTACTCAGAAATGCAGTTTTCATTCTCTCAGTCAAGGTTAGAACTGAATCACAACGTAACACCCCTAGTAACTGCTGGGTGTTCTTTTAAGCTTTACCACCCTGGCGGGCCTGACCTTCCTTCAGTCATTGGGGAGAGATTTATTTTCAGAGACAAACCTGACTGTGCAAGGCTGGCCTGATGACTTTGGAACAGGACATCTCTGACCCACCTTTTGGTGCCCTTTTATCTCTTGTTGGCACTTTTTACCTGGGGGCCTCCTAGCTAATGTCCTGACTGTCCACCTGCCCACGCCTGGCTTCCCGCCCACCTCGTGGAGTCACCAGCTGCCCTCTCTGGGCCAATCAAAGAAAAGAAATTACCATAGCAGAAAATGACTTAGGGACTTGGCTGCGAGTGGCAACTTAAAGGGCTGGCACCATGTGTGGGCCTTGCTGGTGGTGGCAGGTGGTAAGAGAAGGCAGCTGCTTCAGACCTCCTTTGGGAATGGTGTTAGGACACGGGGAGTGAAGATCTGGGAGATGTCCCAATCCTTGGAAAATGGATTTTCTTACTCCAGCTCCAAGCCCTAAGTGTTTGTTGACAATAGCCTGGGGAATTGATTCTCCTTTCAATGCACAGGACAACTTGCAACCATAAATATCACCTTAGAAAGTGGTGAGTTCTAAGGGGAAAGCAGGCTAATGTAATGAAATGATAAGACAATCCACTCAACCCTGAGGCAGGGGGATCACAAGTTCAAGGCCAGCCTCAGCAACCTAGTGAGATCCTTAGCAAGTTAGTGAGGCACTGGCTCAAAATGAAAACAAAGGACTGATACAGTTCAGTGGTAAAGTGCTCCTGAATTCAATTCCTAGTACCAAAAAAAAAAAAAAAAAAAAAAAAAAAAGGAAAGAAAAGAAACAACAAACAAAACAAAAGCAATATAAAAATAATAATAATGTAAGTGGCTGGGGTAGAACACTGCATACCTTTTGGGAGGCTCTGAGTTCAATCCCCAGCCCAGACAAAAAATAAAAATAATAATGGGAGCCTGTGATAAGGAGCTACATTTTGGTAAGTTGATGCCATTGTCTTAGGACACAGGTGTAATAACCCAGACCAGGTCAGCTGCATGGTGTGTTGGAAACAGGAAAGAAGGGATAGAAGCCAGGATGAGTGGCAGGTCCACCTGCAGGACTGGCCATAATACACTCAGCCCTTTGCATCTAAAGGCTCCAAGTCCATGAATTTAATGAACCACAGGGAGAAAATAGTCAGGAAAAAAGTTATTTCCGTATTAAACGTGGGCAGACTTTTTCTTGTCATTACTCCCTAAACAATACACTGTAACAACTAGTTACATAGAATTTACATTGCATCAGTACCTAAGTAACTCAGAGAAAATTTAAAATATGCACAAACATGTACATAAGTTATATGTAAGTAGTTGGCATTTTCTATAAGGAACTTAATCCTCTGCAGAGGTATCCTGGAGAGCAGAGCAGATTCTGAAAACAATCTTCTGAACCCACAAAGTCACAACTATTTTACAAGCATACAGAGTAACAGGCCTGGACCTGTTTCACGCTCACATCAATACCTAGCAGAATCCAAGATGGTGGGACATAGCAGCCAGGATTTTAGGGCACAATTGATTTTCAGACTCAGGGAGTGACAGTATTAATATTTTGAGGACTTGGTCCATTTGAAGCAAAAACGTGTTTTGTATAATGGAACACAGGAGACTTTCAGGAGATAATTATCTAAAATAGACAGATAATAGGAGATAATTCTCTACAATACTATCATGGGATATATATATATTGTTTTTTGTCAAGGTGCATAGAATGAATGACATCAAAATTGAACCCAGATGTAACTATGTGGTAACTATGTGTCAATGTTTGGTCATCTGTTTTAACTCTGTACCACACAGGTGCAGAACAGTGATAGCTGGGAGGCTGTGGTAGTGGACACAGATATGCCAGAACATTCTGCATTTTCCATTCAACATCACTGACCTCAAAGTAGTCTAAAAATATTTGCTATTAAAAAAAAAAAAAAGCTAATTTAGTCAGCTAGTCCTGGGGACAGAAACTTGTATAGACCACTCCAGGTCAGGCTCCTTTCTCAATGGTAGAGTCTGGAGTATAATGAGAAAATCAAGAGGGCTAAGGGACCAGGCATGCAATGATCCAAGGGCTCTCCATGGGAACACAAGCATAGAGCTTGTGGGACTTCTTCACAACTGTATCCTCTGTTGGTGAAGGCAACCCAACTCACATCTAGGAAAAAGGTACTAACCATGGGCCAGGATCCTTTTTGGTGGCAGAGACTGATTTTCTTTATCCCTGTAGGCTCAGCCTTTAGCCTGCCGGAACCAAGGGAGGCAAGGGAAAGCAGGAGTGGAACTCAGTCTGTCTCCGCTGTGAAAGGAGGTTCACATTCACATGTAGCAAAGTTCAGTTCATACAGAAGCCCGTACCAGGCCAGTCTGTGGGCATTGGCCATGATTAGGAGTGAAAGTACATGGTACTGGGGGTCATGAACTTTGGGTCACCACTCCCAGGCCATGGCCACTTATAGCTCCCTTCTCTGACCTCCAGTGCCTTCACTAAAATGGAAAGGTGCTTTGAAAATTCTAACATATATAAAAGCTATGATCAGATACATTCATTTGTATAAGTTAACTATATTACTATAGGCATAAAATATTTTTTCTGATTTTTCCTATTCTTATTGGTAGGTTGCAAAAGCAAATGACTCAAATTATCCTCAGAAAGAAAACTGAAAAGATTAAAGGAGTCAGATACTATTTTTGAAGCAGATCATGTGTGAAGCATGTTTCAGAGCTGTTCCGACTGGGGTGTGGGCTGTGGGGTGTGGGCTGTGGGGTGTGGGGTGTGGGGTGTGGGGTGTGGGGTGTGGGGTGTGGGGTGTGGGGTGTGGGGTGTGGATGGAGTTCCCTAGAGCAGGAAATTGCCCCCCACCACTTGTTACCTACCCGTTTCTAAAGGAAACCAAAAGCTCTCCACTCAAAGTCAGCGTCCCCCGAATGATATGAGTGGGGACAGAAGCGTTTCCCCTACCAGGGGTTCTCAGCCAAGATTTCAGCACTTAAGTCCTTTCCGCCCCTTCCTCTCTGGGGGCAGCAGCTGCGTTCTCGGCACAGCTGCTGCTCCACTTGGAGGAGGCTGTCAGGCTCCTTAGAAACCAAGCCTTCGTTGGCTGGAAATGTCTCCAGGCAGTGAAGTTTCCTATTCTTTCCTAAGTGCCAGCAGCTTTTCCACTTTTCCTGCTGTTTAATCCAAGGTTTTAGTGACAAAACAGTCTCCACTTTAGCGCTGTGCCTTAATCGTTCTCTAAGTTCCCTGGTTTACACTGGAGCAGCACTTGAGCAGGGGGTTGGAAGGTTGTTAACCAGACATTTTCACAATTTGTCTTTGTGGCCCGCACTGTCAAGTGCAATGAAACTGGAGCACAGACATTCTGAACAAAAGCAGCCCCTGATCTGGAGACACCCAACTTTCCCAAAACCCGGAACTGGCCTACAGCCACTCCTGATTGTGGAATGAGCCTCCACAGAAGCTCATACATGTCCTACTTCTCTTCTGCAAGTCCCCCATCCGCT
Organism: Spermophilus citellus; assembly: GCF_964194105.1. NCBI lineage: Eukaryota > Metazoa > Chordata > Mammalia > Rodentia > Sciuridae > Spermophilus > Spermophilus citellus. Next base: position 55,197,983 of record NC_138196.1, on the reverse strand, counting down.
TCTGTCCTCTTCCTTCTAACTAACTCCCGAGAGCAGCCTCCTGCTATCAGACTAATGGACTAGCACAGAAGAAAATGGGCAACTTTGCATGTATGAATTTATTTTCTGGAAAAGAACAGAAGAGGGGCTGGGGATGTGGCTCAAGCGGTAGCGCGCTCGCCTGGCATGCGTGCGGCCAGGGTTCGATCCTCAGCACCACATACCAACAAAGATGTTGTGTCCGCTGAGAACTAAAAAAATAAATAAATAAATATTAAAAATTCTCTCTCTCTCTCTCCTCTCTCACTCTCTCTTTAAAAAAAAAAAGAACAGAAGAAAGCTCCTCCTACCACTCTACCTCTTCTTCCTCTTTTTCCCTCCACTTCTTCATTTCCATCTTCTTCCTCCTGTCCCATTCTATGGACTCTCATTCTCAAGATCCATAACTCAGGATAGTTCTACTAGCATTATAGATTAGCAATATACCAATGAGCTAAAATAGGTCTTAGCAGGAAAGCTAAGAACCAAACCACCTTGTGTAAGGTATTTACATGGGCAATGTACATTAATTTCCAAAAAATCCACTAGATGCTTAGAAGTCAACCCACTCTAAAACTGGGTACACTTACAGGGCTGTGTGTATTTTGGATGATTTTCTCCTATGGTTCAGCAATCAAGATAATTCCTGAAGTACACTAAAGTATCAAGCAGTTGTGTATTTTGCTAAATCATATTAATCTCTAATAACATCATAAATTTGTTTACTTAGCCCTGCCAGCCTGAGTGATGACATGCAATTGATCTTTGTCTGACAGAGCCTGAAACGCTGGCTCAAGACAACACACTGATTCGACTCCCGGAAAAAGCATTTGGGGTTAAGCGTGCCAGGTGTGGGCCAGGCAGATGGCATAGCAGTGGTGCCTTGTGTTGTCATGCACATAATCTGATTTCTGAAATGACCTCGAGACACCAATTTGCTCTGCTCGATATCAGGTGTGCTGTGAGGGGCCCCTTCTCTGGGGAACGCTAGACCACTTTTCAGCACTTCTCATCTGTGGGCTAATGGACAGCACTCTTATTGGAAATGGCACTGTTTGCTCTTCCAACAGGAAGAAATTGTTAAAATGCTGGTGGCTTTAGCAGGCAGCAGGTGTGGCATTGCATCCCGAGTAGATAATTGAAAAGAGTTTCTTTTTTTTTTTTTTTAGTTGCAACTTTGGCACCCAACAGTAAATTATACCATTCCAGCTACCTACAAATGCTCAAGGACTGAGTTTAATTTTCATTTGAACAACTGTTGATACCCACTTTCCCCCCCTCTTCTTTCTTTTTCTTTTCTTTTTTTTTTTAATCTCAGTAAATTGTTATTTTCCATGTTAAATCTTGGGGAGGAGATGAAATTCTAGTGACAGTCCACAGCATTATTTTCCTTTCAGTGAGTAATAGTAATAACACAACTTCTGCATTTTTTAAATGTGAACTTTCTGTAACATCTAATAGGATAAGCTGTATAAGAAAGGTGTCTATTTTTATTTTACTGAGAAAATTAAAAGAACCAGAGGCTTGAGCTGTCTAAATTTAATGATCCAAAAACAAAGGATTTTGCAAAGTACCAGAAATTCAATTAGGAAACTCTACCAACTTTTCCAATTTTCTTTTCAACATAGATTTCACTACATTTCTATATTTTGCTTTAAAATGTCAGATATTATGAAACTTTCAGCCAAAATTATACTCTTGCATTCTAAAACTAACAAACAGGATGCCTCATTCATCTGTCTGGATTTATGAGACCCTAAAACCACAGAATTTTACCAGTTTTTAAGCACTTAGTTAAAAAAGTCAAACAATATTTCCAGTCCTAGGAATAGAATTAGTGATGAATTGATAAAATCCCTTTATCTTTTAACCACTTGGGTTGATAATAGGAAGGACAAGAATTTATTTATTCATAACATGGGATCTTAAGAAACAGGACAATAAAGACAAATATATTATGTAAAATATTATCTAATAATATTATGTCCTAATAATAATGACATTAATAGTATTAATTATCTACTAATACTATCACATAATAATATTATGTAAATAATGACCTAATATCAACAGTTTTAGACCACTTACTACATCAATGGAAACTATTTCTCCTGAGAACTTTGAACTCTAGACTTGTCATAAAGTTTAGGGATTTCTAGGGGAAGAAATACCATCTGAAAAGTTCCATAATCTGAAAAATTAGGTCTTCATTATGGGCAAGTCAAGGGGTAGGGACAACCTGCATATGCCTTCAATGAATGAAAGGCTGTCATGAGAAAGACTCTCAACTCTAGATTGTGGTTCTGAAAAGACAGAATTACCACCAAATACTGGAAATCAGAGAGAGTGTGTGTTTAACTCAATGAAGAATGAAGTTACTAATTCGTATAACTGTTGCAGATGGTGCGTTCTAGCAGTCTTAGTCACTATTACTAGAATTCCTGAAAAAGCAACACTCCTCAGGATCAGAGTAGCGGGGATGAGAACTTACACCAGATCACTTTGGAGTCCCCTTCCGAAGGCTAAATTCTGTTCCAAGGAATCTGTGCAAATCCTTTGTCTTGGTGCCTGAATGTATTTTGGCATCTGTTCCTGATCCTGTGTTTTCCAATCCCACCTTGTATATTTCTAGTCTATACTTGCTCTCAACAGCTCTGCCCCTGAACTTGATTCCACAACTGATTTTACTGATTTATCTCCATCCCACAAAAGTATTCAATTTCACAGGGCTAAAGTCAGGAGGAGGAAAATCGAAAATCAACACTTTTCAAAAAGCATTCAGGATGCGAATTTTCCTTTTGAGAAACTAGGAGTGTCTTAAACAGTAGACAAGTCTCACGTGTGTCATCTAAAATTACATCACGCCAGCCAATGGCACACTATTAAATGCATCTAAATTCCCTGCCTTCCTTTTGAGAATCTGTTTACAAAATGATTCCTAAACACAGATGGAGCCTTTTCTGCCTGCACATATTAATTTGTGTTTTTATTTATGCACTTCTGATCTTTGTGACGTTTTGTCCTTTAGTTTGACACCAAGTCATTTTTTATACATGTCCTGTGGAAAGGTGGCCCTTGCCCTGCAGTCAACCTCACAAATCCCTGACACACACACATGCATTTTTTATTGTTCTCACATGTTGCTTAACAGCCTGCATGATTACTGCTTTACAGCGCAGCAGATGGGTTCTTGCATAGCGGTGAAACAGATGAGATGCTCAAATCGATTGTTTTATCAACAATCAGTTGCAGATAAAAATCATTTTAATGAGAGAAATTAATGGTGTTTGCAAACATGATGTTAATTAAAGAACATTGCTTAGGCGTTTTTTTCGCCTCTTTTTTCTGCACACAATTTTTTGTTACCCATGACATCTTTCATTATTGACTCATGCCCCAAAGAAAAGGCGATTAAAATCTGCTTTTGTTTGATGTAGCTTTTATTGAAGAAAGAAATAGATCTTTCTGAAGCTTCCTGGTGAGATGAAAGTCTAATTATCTCCACAAATGAAAGGAAAAGCTTTAATTAGGCCTGTGCTGAATCTGCGCACTGTGAATTTGTGCATTGTGATGGATGGAGCCTGCATCTCCTCCGTGACTGCTGTTGAAATAATGAAGGAAGAGGAGAGGTAGCCGGCTCCCAAGATTCAGCTGGCAGAGTGGAATTGGAGGCACACCTGGGTTGTGAGCGAGTGCCCAGAGCAGCTGCCACAGGCCATGTTTCGGTGCTGTGCATTAGGCTGTTTTACAGCCTCCCTCTGAGCTTTGATCTCTTTTCAGACAGCAGGGGTCCTAACAAATCAAGCTTTTCATGTTTCACTCAGTTTCACTCTCTTTTGCTTCTCCATTCACACTCGAACTCCAAAGAGGATGGATAAAATATTGTCTTTTTCTGAAGCAATTAATGATCAGCAGCTGACGTGATTGAAGTGGGTATTATGCCTTACAAGCAGTATTTTAAGGTTGACCGTAGGGAGGATGCTAGGGAAAGAACTGAATTATTTATTTAACTTTTTAGTTATTTACTTCGCGGTTTATGATTTTGCTAATCATTGGCACGTAAGACTTACTATGTGTGTACGCTTTTGGAAATGTGCTGAATGTCCACCCGGTAGGACGGGTGACATTGCAAATTATTTTAAACTGTTAATTGTCACATGGGAGAAAGCTAAAAATACCAAACATGGCTGGATCCCTTATTTTTGTCCCACTTTTGCCATGTTGAATGCAGTTTGGTCTATTTTCATGTCACCCCACTGATGCTAGGAAGGTCACACTCCGACTTGCTCTCTCATGGCTAGCTGTTAATCTATTCTTTTCAGTGAATCCAAAGGCACTTCTGACATCAAGAGTGATGATGGGATTATTTCGAACACTTTTCTTTCTTTTTTGGCCAGGATTAAAAAAGAAGTTAGGAAGGGGAAAATGCTAACAAAATTGAGCAGCATGCATAGGCAATTTGCCCCCACCCCCACCCCCCGCCAGTCACCAGTCACTCTTTAGTTTGGAATTCCTTATTATGAAAGAATGATGAATTTGTTTCAAAGGTAAAAACATTAAATCATCAACCCAAAATAAGAAAAAAAGAAATTTTGCATGTGGAATATGTCACTTTCACATACTTGAAGTCAAAGTATAAAGTGAAACTTTTGTGGTTCAAAAAGCAATTTATCTTTGAGCAACTTTATTTTATAGGAGTCAATATTAGGCGATAAAGGTATTTGGAAAATGGTTGAATTAACTGAGAGTTTCCAAAGTAGGGGTTTGACTTGTTGTGGAGGGAAAATTTGAAATGAGTGTAGGATGGAGTAAGTGTATCACTCTCCTAATGCTAGGAAATAGGCTTTAGGGCTAAAGTGCAATTTTTAAAAACTTTAATTTTTCTAAACACTTTCAGGATTTGTTAGAGCTCTTCTTGACTCTTTGGTCCTCCCTCTAGCACTGCTCACTCTGGTCTTTTGCAAGAAAACCTTACAACCTCTGAGTTTAGTCCTAGGGTGTGATTGCTACTGTTTATAGATTTCATCCAAACAACTGACCTTCTTGCAGGTGGTTGGCAGCCAGCAGGTGGGCCTTATTAAGGTAACAATAAGGAATCAGAAAGGACAGAACAGAACTTGACAGCTGCCTTCTCAAAATTCCATAATAAAACCATGTCAGTTATGGTCAAAACAATGCGTAAGGAAGAAGGGATTTATTGACGGAAGTGCTAAGGGTGAAGGCGATCTAGAGAAAGTTGACACAAATTAGGGAAGAGTGGATGAAATCTAACAGTTCACTCAGTGGCACATTTGAAGTCTAGGCTGCTTCCCTGAAGTCAGAAGTGGGTAGGGAAGTGTGGGAACTTTCCAAACTCTATAATTTATTTCAGTGGAGTAGAACATCCCAGTTAGATAGTACAATAAAACTAAAACTGAACACCAGAGAACAGATGCCAGCAAACCCCCTAATTAAATGCTCACTTTCGTCCTTTCAAGCTTTATCTGCATCAACATTCAATTTCACTCTTTAGAGCTCAACATCAGCCCCTCCATATGTGAGTTCAATAGTGATATAAATGTCTTGCGTGGGTGTGTGTACGATGCTTATTACAATGAAGTGGAAATAGTGACACAGTGGCATCACGGAGCTAAGGAGACACTGAAAAGCTAAGTTAGACCACATTTGTTGGTAGTTGACTTTCACTGCAGAAAATGTTTCTAAATTGACTTTATCCTTCTTTTTAAAATTTGATATGGTATTTAGGCCACTTAAACCTAAAGTCAGGACTCTTTGAAGAAGTAGGAATAATAATCTGAAGTTTTAAAAAAGTAAAAGAAATGAAAAGCAGAAGTCTTTGGAGATTCCTCTACTCCCCTCAGAGCATTTATAACTTTGGACTCTGTTAATCAGAATTCTCCAAAGAGGTAAAATAAATACTTTCACTAAATAAATAAAACCTAGTAAAGATAGGTAAATTGAAATTGCTTAATAAATAATTAATAATTACATTTAAAAAATGCAATGGGTTTGCGGGGAGAAAGAGAGAGAGAGAGAGAGATTGATTTTATGAAACATCCTAAGATCCTAAGAAAGAAAACAGAGGAAATGACACAGTATTTCTTAGGGTTTGGTGTCAAAGCAACATTTAACAAAGAGAAAGAGCCTCCAGATAAGTCTACTTAGCTGAAGGAAGATGTTTGTTTCTTGACTCAGGAAAGTTAAATTCTGCTTGGGAGGAATTGATGTTCCTAGGGAAATTCCCAAAGCTTGTCCTTTTTCTCACTGTAAAGTATAATTTTGGAGCTACTGATCCATGTTTAAATTATCTTAAGTATGATATATTTAGAACTGTTTGTAAAAGTTGTGTCCAGAACTGAAATCTGGAATGATAACATTTCTTATCCAACTTTTCTCCCCCTTGGCATGTTAAGAAATACATATTTACTTTGGGGAGGCAAAGGAGAAGTAATCATTAAAGAAAATGTACTTGACCCTTTTTATTCATGGGTTCTGCATCTTTGGATCCCACCAACCTCGGATTGAAAATATTCAGAAAAAAAGAATTATATCTGCACAAAAGTCTGTATAGGCTTTCCCCCTTGTCATTTATACCCTAAACAATACAGTCTAACACCCACTTCCATGGTGTACACATTGTATCAGGTATTATGAGTTATTTATCTAGAGATGATTCAAGAATACAGGAGTATGTGCATAGGTTATGTGCAAACACTGAGCCATCCGATATAAGGGGCTTGAGCATTCACAGCTTTTGGTATCTGCAGGGATCCTAGAATGCTGAGGGAGAACTGTGACTAAAATGTCAGAATGAATGTCATGAATGAATGCTGGCAGCCAGAGACACCAGGGGAATGAGCAATGGGGAACAGATTTCCTTATCCTAGAACTAACCTCCAACTAGGAAACTTCATGAACAGGGCCAAACAATGTTCATGAACAGGGCAGGCCTGTGGTAGACTCAGTTTAAGTCATAAGGGGAGCAAATAGTTTCTATCAGTATGATAAAGCCATTTGAACTGAAATTGTGCATAATTGTGCCTTATAATAGCAGCAGTGGACAGACATTATGGAATATTCCTTTCCCAGGTAAGTGAATTTGCCCAGGGGATCCCAGCTTGGGCCAGTGGAAGCTGAAGCTTTAGTACACTTTTTTTTTTTTTTTTTTTTTTTTGGCTCTCCTCTTTCGCTTAGCCCTTGAGGAGCAAGATACTAGGAACACAGTCTATGGACACATCAAGAAAGCATTGCCCACTGCCTACCTGTACCACCTCCTAAGAGAGATCTTTTAGAGTAAGCAAACTTCTTTTTCAGAACAGAAGTTCTTCCTCCTCACTCCCAGAGTTGTTTCTGTACCTAATGACTCTTGGATTTCTGAAAGTGTCTGTACATATGCATATTTATTTAATTATCCATTTGCCTAACTGAGAGACCAACAGGAAAGGAGAGGTAACAAATGTGCTCAGTCAATGTTCAAGATTTTTTCAGAAAGACCAAACCTGGGAACTGCCACAGGATGGGGGTCATTAGGGAACAAATAAGTGGATGACTATGGGCATCCCGTGGGTCTAAAATGACAGAGGCTTGGTATCTTGCAATAGGAAAAAATTTCCAAAATGTTATAACACGATAACATCAAAAATGCCTACCCATTAATACTGCACAGACTTGTGCTAAGTGTCATGCTTCACTACAAGAGTGTTGGGATGGGTACCAAGTGTCACAGCTAGGTTGCAGTGCCTTCAATGCATTCTCCATCCACTTCAGGATGAGGTTCAACATCCTCAGCACAATCCTATAAAGTCCCCACCATCTGTTTCCACTTTCTCCCTATCTTTATCATTTGTATTCACCCCGATGAATCCAGTTTCCCAGACATCCCAAAATCCTGTGTCTATCCTAGATATTGCTGCTGTCCTAACCAGTCACCTCCTCCAGGATGGTGGCCTTGTGTCTACCCCTCACTGCCTCTGTAATTGCTGTGGTGCTTGTTCTGTGTCATTGTCATCTGTTTCTCTTTTGTAACAGTCAACTATGTTCTCTTGAAAAATGGAAAATTTCACTATATTCCAAAAGAATAATAGAGGGGCTTGCAGGTGCCAGCAGTAGAAACAAAAGCCCCACCCTGCCTCCCACCCGTCTGTTTTTTCTTAATAAGAAAACACCATGCAAAGGTGAAGAAAGGGGGCTGGGGCTGGAGCTCAGTCATAGAGCGCTCACCTGGCACGTGTGGGGCATTGGGTTCAACCCTCAGCACCACATAAAATTAAAGTAAAGGTATCGTGTCCATCTACAACATATATATATATATATATATATATATATATATATATATATATATATATAAAAGAGTGAAGAAAGTTGTACAGTTGGTAGATCTTTGTTGTTAAATAAATTGTGTGTTTCTAAAATAACTGCATCTCAGGTCTTCTTACTGTCTCGTGCTTTAGCTATAGTTCCCTTTTTTCCATTTTAAATGGGAAAGCTCACTTCTTTTTGGAGCAGCTCAATGTTTGCTAATCCATTTATCACCCAGGCTCCTGTACTTCCACCTACATTTGAAACCAGAACATATTTCTGCTGCAGAGTCTATGAACCAGCTTATCTATTGCACTTAAAAGTGTTTTTATAGGAAACAACCAAACATAAATAATAAATAGTGAGGCACATTTTACTCTTCCATCATGGTATTAATTTGCCCTCCAGTTCCTAGGTAATGCATCAGGTGTACAAGTCTAGACTCATTTAGATTAGAAAGAGCCTAAAATGTGTATGAGACACATATTTATCATCTTGATTTATTAAGAAGCAGCAGTATAATGATACTAATTAAGGGTCTATGCTTTCTTTTTGAGACTTGTTTTTGGATAAAGCAGAAATATAAGAAAACAAATAGGAAAGAGTATCAGAATACATTAAGTCTCTGTTCTAAAGACAACATCACCTACATTTTCCTGCAACTTACACATTTAAGGAGGACATTCCCATGATTAAAAAAGTTGTATGAGATAGAATTTAAAACTTTTGGGGGGACATTATTTATGTCATTTTGGTTTACTTTACCTTTAGCTCCTGAGTACCTTTAATCTGCTAAACTCTTGGCTGGGTTTGGTGAGCTCCCCATTCCCAGTCCTTAACCATTCATATTTTTAATTGAAATGATATGAATATTCACATGCAAGGGAAATGTAAATATCTTATAGGCTTTTTAAATATTCTAAATATTTCATTCTAATCCCAAGTAAGAATTTCTGTAGAAATTACATACTTTTTGAGCTAGAAGCAGAACAACTAGAACCAAATCTAAGTTTCCTTGAAAATAACCATAAGCCATCAGAGTTTGGCTCTGTTATTATTATTTTTTAACTAATATACCTAGAAAACTCAAGTAAAAGTACTTGGAATGGATATGCTGACTCTGTTTATTTTATATTGCCTTTGCTTACATGTATCAAAATATTAGACTGTACTCCCCCCAAAATAATAAATATATAGTGATTCAATTTAATTATGTGTAACATATATACATATATGTGTATATATATACATGATATATATGTATATATACAGATATATATTTTAAAATAAATAGTTATAACAATTTACTATAGTTAAGTACAGAAAGAGGGAAAGATAAGAGAGCATTTTATTGAAAACTTCTGGCCTGACAAAAGACGTAATAAATAATCTTAAATCTCAGTTTCCACACTATACCCAAATACAATTATATTTTTGGAGCTGTTTATGTAAAAAGAAAATCTTGCCAGGCATGGTGGTTCATGCCTATAATTCCAGTGGCTCAAGAGGCTAAGGCAGGAGCATCACAAGTTCAAGACCAGTCTCAACTTAGCAAGACCCTACGCAACTTAGCAAGACTCCATCTCAAAATAAAGAAATCAAAAGGGCTGGGGATGTGGCACAGTGGTAAAACACCCCTGGGTTAAATCTCCAGTACCAAAAAAAAAAAAAAAATCTTTACATATTATAGTTATTCTAGGAGGATGTCCTCCTCGCCTCTTACTCTGTTTCTTGCTTTCTTTTCCCTTTAGTTATTTTCATTTTAACTTTTATTCACTTTAAACATGTCCTAGATACAGCAAACTACAGACCAAGGTAGACAGTTCTTGGGAAGGGAAGAATTCACAACATATTATTAAACAAGGTTTCCTTTTAAAACTTTCGTTGAATTTACTTTTAACTAATATGCTAAAAACATAAAAAATTGTATACCTATCAATGGAGTTACCTATGATTTCTCTGTATTTTTCTCTTCCTTTTACAGAGGCAAAAATTGATATAAAAATTAGTTTAACAGAAATTTTTTTTCTCATGAACTAGATGATTTATAAGAATATTTTTAAGTGAAACAAATGCAAAATATTTACTAGCAATAATGCTGTCAACCCATAGTAAATAATAGGTCCTTCAAGTATAATATGAAATAAGAAATCAGAGTTTTGAAAACAATAATCATTCTTAATGCTTCAAAATGTTAACCAAAGTAAGGCATTTGGAAATAAGATTGTGACTTCCATTTTTAACTTCAGACCATTTCTGTTGCACTGATGTATGCTACTGTGAAGATTTGTGCTTATATTTTTAAAATTGCAATAGCAGAATGTTTTTTTTAACTTACAGCTTTGCTTCATTAACTTGCTCTGTGCCTACCTTATTAACATCACATGGAAACTTCCAGGTGTAGATGAAAGGTTATCATATGTTCAGAGCATTGAACCTCTTTCTTCAACTTGGTCTAATTTGGTTTTTTTTGCTATAATTTTCTTATAGTAAAAAAATGAAATAAACTTAGTAACAAGTTGATATATTTTTCCCATGTTTTTTTAATGGTAAGAGGGTTTTTATTGTTGTTGGTTATTTGATTTTTGGTCTATGGAATACTTTCATATTAGATTACTTGGCTTTGCAAACACTTATAAATGCCCATCTTTGAAGTTACATAATGTGTGATGCTTCTAGACAGCAATAATTCCTGTGAAAGCAGCAGCTCATTGGGAATAGGGTGGGGGATTCTGCCCAAATCTGACCACTCTGAATTGTCAGTCATAGATGTCATTAATGAATAGGGAATCCTTAGTTCTGTAACTATCTATACCAAAATCTAAGAAAGAAACAAAACAATCTGCTCTAAAAGGCTACACCGACATTTCAGAGTGTGAACTAAGGCTGACTTATTCAACATTCTGATATTTATTAATGCAAAATCTGGGGCATGGTAGCCACTTGGGCTATTTTAACAAGGCATGTTGAATGGAATTCCCAGGCAACATACCTGTATTTCCCATATATTTTGACTCCACTAGGTAACAAATTTATGAGACGGGTCTTAGTTATCTCCATTTTATAGATCAGGTAACTGAGGTTAAGAGAAATTACATGAATTTATCAAGGACACATTCATTAATAAGTGGGGGAACAAGGACTGAAATCCAAGTCAGATTCTGATTAAACCCAGCACTAATTGCATGACATTTTCATGAGCATAACCACATACAAGCAACGTTCTGTAATACATAGTGGGCTCCATCATGCAATTCCAGTTTCTTTCTAAAACGTTAATGAGATGTTTTAACTGAAAGTGATAAAGGACTTGCACCTACTTTCTCCTGGTACACATTTTTCTTTTGGGTTCTACCATTTCTGTCACTTCTTACTGTGTTCTGTCTGCTCTAGTCATTGCCAAATGAGGTACAGAAGGCTGGCATTGTCCCTTCCGTTGTTAAAGTTTATAGCACTTACTGCAGATAGTCGTGCATTTTGTTTGTTCAATATCCACACTTTGATCTAGAAGTCCTAAAACTGTATTGCTGGGGCCCTTCTCCAATTTGCATTGAAAAGATCATCGCTAATAACCAAGAACTGGTTTTTCTTTAGTTCACAGTCTCTTTTCCTGTTTTCTGGTTACTGTTTATGTTTTCTGTCCCATTATCAAGGTCCTCTCAGAAATGAAGAAAGGGGCTTCTAAATGCAATCTTCTGAGTTTCCTAGTATGTCTGCTTTCCCAGCTTTCTTTATGCTCTTGATGTTCTCTTAAGAGCCAGGCTAGTGTGAGGAGAGGAGAGTGAGACACCCATCTCAGACACAAAGTTTAAGAGGCATCAGAAAAGTTGTTAATCAAAATAAATGATGTTTTAAAGCCTGCCCCCCCACCCCTGGCCCCTGCCTCATATACACATAATTTTTGGTACTGGGGATTGAACCCAGAGCCATTAACTACTAAGCCACATTCCCAGCCCGTCTTTTATTATTATTATTATTATTATTATTATTATTATTATTTTAAATTTTTGAGACAGTGTCAGGCTATATTACTGAGGGCCTCACTATGTTGCTGAAGTTGCTTTGAACTATGGATCCTCCTGCCGCAACCTCCCAATAAGCCACATTTTTAAAAAAATCAAAATGAATAAAAAAGTCCATGGCTGGGTGTAGTGATACTCACATATAATCCCAGCAGCTCAGGAGACTCAGGCAGGAGGATGGCGAGTTCAAAGCTAGCCTCAGCAAAAGTGAGGAGCTAAGCAATTCAGTGAGACCCTGTTTCTAAATAAATATAAAACAGGGCTGGGGATGTGGTTCAGTGGTCAAGTGCTCCTGAGTTCAATTCCTAGTAACCCTCCCCCTCAAAAAAAATCCATGATAAAAAGCTCAATTTTAAATAAACGTAGCATTAGTATTTCCAATTTTTCTTTCTTAGTTTCCAAATGATTTCAGCAGTGTGCTGCTTGATATTAAATAGATGAGGGTCTCAATCCACATGGGAACAAGGACATAGTCTGAACAGCTAATTGCTTAATCTCAGTCCCCTTAATAATAATACTTATTAATATATATTGGCCTTCACCATATGTCAGTTTATATCCTAACCATTGTATAAAGTATCATTTCATTTAATACCTTAAAGTGGATATTACTATTATTTCCATTTCATAGATAAAGAAACTAAGGCCCAGACCCACTTACCAAGAGGCACAGTAAGATTCAAGTCTCTGAGGCTGACTGCAGAGTTTCTATCATCAATCACCACCCTATTTTGTTAAGATTTCCCCATTTAGTTATTTTAATGCCCTCTTAAAATCCTGGGCTTATCCTTTAATGTATCCACTAACTAAGGAACTACAATTATATTCTTAATAAACCAAACTGGATGAAAATGAGAAAACTGAAAAAAAAACCCAAAAAACAAAAAAAACACCTCAGGCTCAGTAGGAGATGGAGTGGAGAACAAGACTGTTCTAGAAGCAGAAGATTAGGCCCATGATGTTCTAGAAGCAGAAGATTTCAACCCATGATGCATCTTTTTTTTTTTTAAATGAGTAATTAACAATAATTTACTGAATGTCCAGTTCCTAGAATAATCTGTGCAATGCCTATTTCTAAACCATTAATCTGTTCTAAAGTTAAATAAAACTATCAGGGAAGGAGATGCCCTTAGAGTGTGGAGAATAGGTACGTGTGTGTGTGTGTGTGTATGTGTGTGTGTGTGTATGTGGGTGTGGGTGTGATGAGAGGCACATGGAGATTTTGTTAAGCATGAAAAGAGAGCATAAAAGTCAGCCCTGGCTCCACAGAGCAAGGCTGCACCTCTGCAAAATGCTTTTGTTACCCATTATTACAGAAATGCTATAGGACTCAGGATATTAACAAAAAGATCTCTTTGCACGCACATATCTATTGTAGGGTTTATTCCCCTAGCACATTCCAATTGTATTACAATTGGTTTGTTCATTTGTTTTCCAATAACCAGAATGCTTTTTCCACTTCACAACTATTTCATAATAGTGCTGATGCCTGAACCATAGGGAAAAACCTGAATGCTTCACATATGCTAGCCTATGTACTAAATTTTCTCCCACATGGGGCTTTGAAAGTGATAATAGAATAATTCTCCACTTTTATCAAGCATGCCCTTTCACTTTGAGTTGTTTCACTCTGAATAATATTTTGGTGTCTATTTCAGATTTTATGTAAGGAATGAGCATTGAATATTTTGCCGGGTTTTAATTAAGCCCTTTGCAGCGCGCTCAGGTGCACTCATTCAAAGCTATCCATCACATCCAAGCAAATCAGGAGGAGGGTTTACCATGTGTTGAGTAGCAATCTTGTTGTATTTGTGTTCATCTGTTCATCAACGAAAAAAATAGTCAATTTAAAGCAACATGGGAGTGGCAATCCTTGTCTTTAAGGCAACTGTTGTATAATTGACCTCCTTTAGCATTTAATTTCTCAAGCCTCTAGGAAGCTTAATTTTGAACATCAAAGAGGTACCTGTGGAAGAGACTGTTCCAGACTGGTGAGTAAACAAATTAGAGTTAATAGGGTCATTAGCTTTTGTGGTAAAAATTTAGGCTGGGTATTCCTCACTAACGGATGTGTTAGCTGTCAGTATGTGGGCTGTTTCTTAAACATTTTAAAATGTAATCAGACCTAGAATTTGATAAAATGTTATATAGTCTCTGTTTAATGGCATTTCTTAGGTTTAGAGAGTGCTTGGTTTTTAAAATGTTAAAGTGTTTATGAAAATCCCTTCCTAGCCACATGTAGTCCATGCTAATAAATGTATTCCTGTATGCCCATGATGTATAGAACCCTGTGGTTGCAGCTGCACAGTGAGACTCATACTCTTCCATCCTGGGTGCCAGATATGTACCAAAGTGCCTGTGTTCTAATTATGCATAGCACAATGTGGACAGGGATCTGTTTAAACTCATTGAGTAATTCATGAAGATGTAAGGTTAAGAAGAGGGTGATTAATAAAAGGATTTGTTTTGCATTAAACCTCAAGACTTATGAGGGGGAAAATATATGTTTAACAGAAGAAAAGCAAATATTTGCTAGCTTTGACAAAGGAGAATTGCAGCAGCTATTTAGGCTAGAAATCTGCAGCTGGGCAAGTGCATCCAGTAGCAAACCACCTCCTTACTGTGAAAACTTATTGTACCAGCAGGATACAGGAACTGAGAACAACAATGAAAGCTAAAGCAAAAAATAAAGGGAAAACAGAGTGGCAGAGATTAGGTGGCTCTCCTTGTTGTAATGTGTGTGTTGGGAGCCACATGATGTAATTTAATTATGAATGAAGATTTAAAAACACAATTTTACTTTTTCCTTTCTGATAACATAACTCACTCAAAGTGCTGTTGTAGCTTTTTCTTATAATTAGTACAAATTAGTTAAACCAAAATTAGTCTCTTTTTTCCCTTTTGTTCATCTTCTGTTATCTCTAAAAGAAAAATATTCTATATCCCATAATGCTTGTATGAAAACATCAATTTAAAAATAAAACTGCTATATAACTATGATTTCTTAAAGTTTTTTGATATAATTATTATGTTGGGTTAGATAAAATCTTCAGATTGTGATGATGATATTTAATAAATTTATGCTTATAGGTATCTAGGTTACATTTTTATTCAGTATTTAGTCATTTAGTTACTTTTGTACTTAGGGAAATTAAAAGCCATGACTTTTAAAGTAATCTATTGATAAGTTTTTTGAAATTTCTCCTGGTTGAATTTCCTGTGCCAGTGTCTCTATGCCACAAAAGCCTAAAAAATAGAAATACTATAATAAGTAACGGTTGTTGAGAGCAAACCTCAGAGAAGGAAGTTTAGCAAGCCTCTAGGAGTCAAACACGGAGCCCACGTGATGCATTCAATACATGGACGCTTCAGAATTGCTCAAGCCAGAATTTCTGTCGTATTTCCCAATACAAGTGGCAATAAATACCCACGTAGACTCATGCCCAGGAGGCTGTGTGGTTACTTAAGTTCATTCTGAGTTCTGGGTCAGCAAATGAAGCATTCAGCTTTTCTACAATATGGTGGTAAAATCCCAAATCCTGTACTCTTTTCAAGCTTTGCCATCCTTAGAGAGATAAACTCTGAGGAACCATAAAGGCCTTAAATTTACCACTTGTAAACAGCCTTATCATTTGATGTGGTACTGACACACCACTTCTGCACAATACAGCAACAACCTGCGCCCCACACAGCCATGCTGTGTTGGCAAAAGGGAGAAAATGCTGATGTGCTTCTTCTGCTGGATTTATGGCCTGAATTTCAGTATATTTCTGCCCAGGAGATACTGCTGTCAATCCTTCACCTTTCCAACTGTCAGGATGTGTATGTGTATGTGTGTGTGTGCACACCTCTGTGCGTGAGTGCGAGTGTGGGTATTATATCCTAAGTGAATAAAATAATGTGAGAGACAAAGACATAATTTAGCAATGGAACTAAAAAAGTAACCATGTATAAACACAAAGCAAAACAAAACAAAAACCCCATAGTTTTTTTTTAAATAAGAAAACATCTCTACCCAAGAAAGCCCAAAAAACTTAAATAAATAAATAAATAAATAAAAGAAGAGCTGAAAAATGGATCCTGAAAGACAAAGAAAAATTTATATTTTTAACAGATGGAGATTTCTCTTTCAATATCCACCTAATGGAAATTATTACATAGAGAATTTTGAGCTCCGAATGTCGACTTTTGTCAGCCCACGTTGAACACCAAACAATTTCACAACCCCAGAAGTTTCAAGCATCTGCATGTTTTACCTGAATTAATCATGTGGCATAAATTAAAAGTAAATCATCAATCATCATTAATTATCTGTTCAACTGATGTCTGCACTTTCTTACACTTTAATCTTCATTAGCATGTAGGAAAGAGGAAATCCCAGAGGGCTTGCCACATGTGTTTCTGTGTCGTGCAGACATCTCTGCAGAACTCTCAACCACTCAGAAATGTAGCTCCCCTTAATGTGAAGCTGATACCACCAGGGCTTTTTCTCTGACTACTTCAAATTAAATCAAAAGGCTCAATTTGAGCAGCCTTGGGCCAAAGCAGGATTCAGCTCTTTACATCTGAGCCCTGGTGCTCCATTGCTGGAGCATCTTCTACAGCACTTGAACCACGTTCCGTGAGGCTGGAGCAGGTTGCATCAGCGCATCCCCCAGGAACACAACAGCCTCTTCATTCCAGATGTGACTCTCTTACTCTTTGTTATGAGCTGTTCTGAGCACAAAATAATTCTTAAGAATGCCATTAGCTTTTTTTAGTTCCCGTTAAATATATAAGCTTTGTTAAGTGCTGTCTGGTGTATAAAAATGGCTTACAGTTAGGTTACTTTAAATAGTTTACTTGTAAAGCGAAAGGTAAAATGTGAAGCTATTTTAATACAACGCATAATGAATGACAGATTTTATACAGCAGCTTCCTATGTTGCTTTGTATTATTTCTTCTACTGAATGATATAGATGGGCTTGGCAAGTGAAATCATAACTCAATGAAAAAACTCGGATATTGGATGAAGCAATGTCCTTAAACATTGGAACCACTTTGAAATCAGACTGTCCTCATGACCAAGTTAGTCTCTAACTGTAAACTGAAAGCGACACTATCCCTTGCTCAGCAGTTGAATGCTTCACTTGCAATTCTTCTCCCTTCTTTCCACTTGTCAGTCATTACCAAGTGTATATGAAACAGTACATCCTCTCCTGGATCTGCTGGAGTAACTTAAGGAGCTACTGCGGGGAGACTGTATTCCTCTGGCTGGGTGCTATTTACAGAGAGAATATAGCATTATACTTAAAATATCACCATGTCATAATTGACATAATTTCATTTCAATGAGAAGTTCTTGCAAAAATCATAATAGTACTCTATAAAGCAGAAGACATTTTCTGCCTTGTACACAAAGCCAAAAAACGAGATTACTTTATTATCAGTTCTCAAGCTTTAAAATGTTCTGATGTGATTAGAATAATCTTATGAAAATGATTCCATGGTACCCTGATTAGTTGAGCTAATCTTCCAGAAAGAGCCTCCAACCTTTTCAGCAGACATCTTTCTTTTAAAAATGGTAATGATCACAAAAACTGTTGCCGTATGCCTTTCATTAATGATAGAAATATAAGGACTCAATATTTCTTGCAGCACTGAACTATTAGGGAATCAGTAAATGTGGAGTAATAGGGTCCATTCTTCTTTCTGGCTGTGGAAGTCTCTGGTTTTTGGTACAGCAGCAGTTTCTAAAACCATTTTCCAGGGACAAGACGAAGACTGAAGAGAGAGGGCCAGGGAGGGGTCAGGAACGTGAAAAGGACTAGAAATAAGAACTAGCCCTGAGCTGGTTGTAAATGTTCACTCAGCAGCAATTAAAGCCTGCATACTGGGGAAATGGGGTTGTACCTAAGTCTCTTCTTCAGTTAATTCTGGAACCTGATTTACCTGTGCCCAAATGTCCTTGGCCAGCTACTTCGACAGCAAATTGATAAATTGGCATCCAAATGTGTTTCCTTAGAGCAAGCTAAGAGAGAAGAGTATGATGTTCTTCTCCCAAGGATCAGAAATCCTCAGACAGGTCCCCTATGCACCACAAAGTAGTTTTAACCTTCAAAAGTAGCAGCGTCCTTTGGTGTACTTAGAGCGAAGCCACATAGAATACCGTCCTACAGGATTCAAACAGGAGCATGCAAGAGCTCAATCATCTCTGAAGAGCTTTCCTTTGACAAAAAGGGAAAAGGAAACAAGTCTTTGTTGGTTTCCTTTTTTTTTTTAAGAAACAAAAGACTATTCAATTCTCTCTTCCTTTTTCCTCTCCATATTACACTCCCAGAATTCTCTCTGGTTTGCTGCGGTAGAAGACAAAGGTTGTAGATTCCTGTATTACCCACACAACACTAACCTTCTTAAAATCATGCAATTTTTTTTTTTATATAAAGAAAAACGTGGGCGAATAGTACTTACAGTGATTTCCATGGATTTATTGGTTTAGGAGTATGGAATATTTTTTACTTCCACTTTACAAGCATAAATGTGGGCGGAACAGTGACTCACCAATTTGTTACAAGGAGAAAATATGTCAAATAAATCGGTGGCTCATTTCCTAATAGATTTATTATGATAACAAAAACTTCCATGCCTGGCAGACCTCTTTAGCAAATACAGAATACTACTGGAATTGAGAGGAAAGGTTTAAATGAAACAAAATTAAATTCAGCATTCCTTTATTCCTCTTTCGGTTGAAGGCATGGGGCTGCAATCAGCTGTAGTATATGCACTGATTTAACTAGGAGTCTAAGACACTATTTGATTAATCAGTTCCTAGCAGGTTTGATGCATTAAATTTACTTTTACAAAATCCAAAAGTTATTCTTATCCATATCTCTCAGTTTGACTGATTAATTATCTATGGTTCCCCAGCACATACCATGATCACAGTAATGTTCTTTGGAGATATAATCATCAAAGAGCATCCCTTGGTTAGTGTGGTACATGAGAAGGGCATAAATAATGGAACAGAACAGGGGCCATTAATTCGTTCTGTTTTGTTTTCAGTGCTTGAAGCTTGGTTTACTAGGTAGGGGGTAAAGAGGAGATGGGAAGTTAGGGGGAGGAGAAGAGAGACTATGTAACAGAATTCTGCACTGCTCTTTTCAGCCATTCCTTCTCTTTGGACCATATACCCTGAAGCCCTGGCAATCCTTGAGGGCTTTGAAGTTTTCATTTTGGCTTCCCAAGCTCTGGGTATTCCAGGTCACAGGATTCTCAGTTAGAGCTAAAGTGTTTCCCCAACATCAGACAATTAGAAGAAATCACTTGCCTATGACTTCTTCAGTTCAAACACTTTCGTTCAATGCACGTTCTTAAAAGGTTTATTTCAAATAGAATATCAAAATGTTGACATGTTATTGCTCATTAAGAATGCAGAACAGAGAATGAAAACCAACCAACATTTTCTAAATGTATCTGCCCTTGGGTTGTGATTAGTTACCCGGGTTCACTTGGTGTACCTCTATTTTGCCGTGTTCTTCTTCTTGTCCTCACCTTCTATAACATCCATGTCAAGGAATTCTGACAGTTTGATCTGTCGTATATCCCTTTGCCTATTTACCTTGTCCTCCCATGTTTTCATTTTTCTGTTACTTGAATGTTTCCATTGTAAGACATTTTAGAACAAAGCTGTGTCTGACCAGCTTGTTGAATACCAATCTTTCTCAAAGGCAACAGTCAAGGGCTGTGGTGTGGCAGGTCTTTTTAACACATACTAATGGGAGCAGCTGGGTTAGTGCCCTCGGGCAGAACTAAGGCCTGCACAGCACCACTCCTCACATCTCCCTGTGGGTAATTAAGTGGTGGAGTGCTCCAGCCTGCTAAGGAAATGTCAGCCCTACGCCTGGGTTGATTTTTCCTAGTGGAAGAGAGAAAAGCACAATAGGTCTTGACCAAGTAATGTAAATACAGTACATCTGGGAGAGGCATGTTTTCTAGAATCTCTACATTCTGCTTTCTTGAACACTCTTAAACCAAAGTACTCAATAGCAGCCTTATGCTAACAAGTCCAAGGAAGCAAGCATTCAAACGTGGAATGCTTCACTGGCATTTTGCTTTGTCATAACCTCTAATTTAAATGATGGGCCTCCTCTGGTTAAAGGAAATCATTCTTCCAGCCTTCTGAGAAAATAAAATCTATGGACTATGATTATTTATGCTTTATAATTTTACACGAACCAAAGAACAATGGGAAAAAAACATTTTTTTACAAAAGCCATAAAATATTTGTGAGTCAGTAATAAAGACTCCAAATGCTATAAAATGTAAAATCTACCAGCTATATATTCTTTGACTCCATCAAATCCATAGGTGACAGGTAAAGCGGTGTGGGTGTGTTATTTTTTTTCCTTCAGGTGTAGATTCTAGTTCAATTTACTTGCTTGACTTGTAACCAGAAGAGATTGGGAAGTTTTACAGTGTGATTCAAATGTGTAGTCAAATAGAAATAGGTCCTGTTCTGAGTGCCATCTGTGAAAGGGCTTGTCTTTTCCAACCATTGGGGTGCCACATGGTGAATGCATGCCTTGGTCTTTTGCATTCTGTACTGAAGCTGCTTTTTAACCATGTTTTGAGATACTTTTTGCAGTGGTGATATGATGCTGGGGTGTTGGAGGTGCTGATGGTGGAGGTGATGTTGGTAATGGTAGTGGTAGTAGTAGCCATTTTTTTATTCAAAATTGAGACTTAATGATTAAAGCATTAGGAGGCATTGGATAAATATCATATTAAGAACTGTTTGTAGTTTAATAGCAGTTAATTATCTTCAGTTGTCTATGGATATTCTCTCCAAATACATTTTCTCCAATGTATTTGTCTCTCCTCTCTGACTCTGAGAGCTATCACCTCTCTTTCTACTAGTAGTAAAAATATATTAACATATCTATAGTATGATTCAGAAACAAATTCTGAAATGAAATTTATGATCAGGTGCTGTCTGTGTTGGAATTCTAGGATCTGAGGAGGACCCCTTAGTCTTCCTTGCTCAGTGATAGCCCGGGGGCTTCTGGGGCTGGTCCTGCTGTAATTGACTTGTCTGGCTTCATCCTCACCCCAAGTACCTGTTTTCTGGGAGAAGTGAACTTCTAGGTCCACTACTGTTAAAAGTACAAAATAAAAAATGTTTTCAGGATGTCTGCTTTGCAGTTAGGAAATGTTAAATATGATTTTACAAATGAACAATTTTAGAAGGGTCTGAAAACTATATCTTAATGACTGTATAAATGTATTTCCATTTATCTTAAGCATTTTATCTGTCTGAAAACATAATAGGCTAAAAAGTTGACACATCTAGCAGCAGGTTTTTGGAGGACTTTCTTTTGTATAAAAGTATAACAGATTGAAAACTTGGAGAACACAAATATAAATAAATACGTAAATCTGTATTTATGTGTATACATATTCAGAAAAAAAATAGTGATACATTCATAATCCTCACACCATGAAAATTACATTTTGCTTCATGGTACATTTATTTTCTTGCAGTTTTTTAAAATGTACCATACATACATTCACTTGCCATTTTATTTTATAAAGCAACTTGTAGATTATCTTTCTTAAAAATAAGAATTTCAACATACATACAAGTATTTCTCAGTGGTCAAATGTCCTTCAAAAATGTTTAATAGTTGAGGGCTGGGGCTGTAGCTCAGCAGTAAAGCGTTTGCCTTGCATATATGAGGCACTGAGTTCAATGCTCAACACCACATAAAAATAAATGAAGATATTGTGTGTCCATCTACAAATAAAAAAAAATTTTAATGTTTTAATGTTTGAATGCTACATTGTATGAATGTATCACAATGTACTGAAAAAAAATTGCTTATTCCTGTAGAAAAAGGGTTAAAATAAACTAATATATAACTCCTTACACATATCTTTGATTATTTTTTGGAAGAAACAGAAATGGAATTATTTTGTCAAATGAAAACATCCTGTTACTTAAATTCTAGCAAATTCTACCATAGATATTCAATATATCTATTTGTTATATTAGACTTCTACTTTTTAGTGTATATCCATCTAATACAGTATTTAAAAATAAAGCCACCTTATTTCTACATATCATTATTTATAATAAATATTTTTGAGACAAGAATTGGTATAAAATTATTTATTTTAAATAAATAAGTTTAACCTTGACATCTAGAAAAGGGAACTTCTAGCTTAGAACTCTATAGATATCAGGCAAACAAAACTGAAAAAAAATTAGATATAACTTAGGACCTTCTCTTATAAATGTGGCTCATAAAACAGTGGAAACTCTTGTTGACTCTTCACAATGTAACAACACTACTAATAGCCAATACTTAACAAATTCTCACCAGTGTCAGGCACTGTTCTGAATGCTTTATATGAATTTAATCATTTAATCCTCATAACAAACTTAAGAAGTAGTTTGAATGGTTAATTTTACAAATAATAAAAGGGAGGCTCAGGGAAATCAGGCAGCTTTCCCAAGGATATCCCCCAACATGTGCAGGAGGTAGTTTTCTGACCCAGGGAGTCTGGCTCAGAGCCTGCATGCTGTGCTGCCCCAGTGTGACTGTGCATATGTCTCCAAGGGTCAGTCACCCAGGGGCTACTGCTGAGAAAGAAAAGTTCTTAAAGACAGAATGGTGGACTGATAATTAAACACACACACACACACACACACACACACACACGTGGATACATATGTTTGTAAGTATAGATACATATTATATATGATAGAAACATACATATATTTGACTGTATATAAGTAGAATAAATATATAATAGTCTATATTTATAATTGTTATACTTTTATGTGCTAAAGATCTTTTATTTATGTTTTCCCATCTGTGAGAAGATACAGCCAAGATTATTGAACCCATTCTATATGTGAGAAAAGCAAGGCTTGAAGTTAAACTATCTGACCTAATTGACTTACACATGGGAAGGCAGGGGAAGGCAATTAGAAACCGGATCTTCTGACCATAGTCCAGTGATTCTTGTACTCACTAACTCACCTGCAATAATGCCTCTTCTAAAGTGTCCAAACACTAATGAACGATGCCAAGGCCAAGGGAAAAGAGTCAACCTTGTATATATGTAGATCTAGAAATTAGAATTTAATGACTGAACTGCTCCCTGCAGATGACAAGGCAGTGTTAACCGGGAACAACAGGCAGAAGGGGAGCTACTCAACTGAATTTTTGCTTTCATCCTCTTCAGTAGGGATTAACTGCAAACATAAAACTCAGGGAAAATAGAAGTGAGTAGTGTAAATATTAGAGGCATAAATTCTTTGAGGAAGGAACTTAGAGCTGATACCTAAGATAAATATAAACACATTGGGGGGATAATTACTATTAATCCTGATGTAATCTAAATTATTTCTAATGATAACAAGTACATATGTGCAAGTATCATGCTTCACTTGGAAATGAAGATACTACTTATTGACCAGAGATCATGAGGCCCTAAGTGTTGCTTTTCCATTGAGTCATTCACTGGCCATTTAGCCTCTCCTATGGCCCAGGGCAAACACTTGTGAGATGGCTACTTGGGAGCAGGGCTCAGTTGCCACAGTGCCTATGTACACAGTAGGTTTGATAAACATGCTGAATTGAGCAGAATTAGACTGAACTTTTTCATGATGTTTTCCATACACAGAAGTTCTTTTTTTTTTTTTTAATATGGCCTTAAGAAAAAAAAAAGTCAGTCAAAATTTTTTGTAAACCCAAGAAAAAAAAATGATTAGAAACAGGACACATAAAAAGCATTTTGGTGTCATGAAGACTTGCTCTTCCCTTAATACTCCTGTCTTAGTAAACTAGAATAATAACTGTGTACAATTACACTTTAATTTATGCTCCAAATTAAAAAGTCCTTTTTAAAAAGTAGCATTTCGTGTCAGAGAAAAGGCATGTTAAACTATTATTTCTTTCTCAGTGATTATAGAAACATGCATTCTAAAGTCAGGACATCTAGATGCTTAAAAGCCCTACATACAGGGTAATAAATAAGAGGAATCAATAATTGAAATTTTGCATTATGTGGCACCAATAGATTAATTTTTACAAGGCAACTTATTTCCAGTAATGATCTTAGGAAGTGATCTCTCATTAGTAGCTGTCAGCGAATGGAGAAGGTGGGCATCATTTACTACATAAAGTGAAGTTGAATTCTGATCTCTCTTAAGAGTATTCTACAGGTAACTCATAATCACTCTAAGGAGCCAAGCTGATGCTAAGGTAGATCTTACTGACAAAACATAAAAATCCCCCTTTTCCCCAACACTACTAATCATATAATTTGTGAACCTAAGCAACAGTTAATGGGCTTTTAGGGGATCATCAATCTACAACATGGAAAATAATGCACCTTCTTTTTCAAATTCTATAAAAAATCCAATCCTCAAAACAGACATAACTATAAAAATAAAACTTTTTCTTAATGAATGTTGATTCAACAACAAAGATACTGCCTATCCAAATTTAATAACCTTTGGAGGAATAAATTTGGTGTGTGTGTCCACATACATGTACATGTGTGTGAGTGTATTTGTGCTTCTAAAAACATGAACTCATCTAAGAAGTTACAGTTCCAATTTTCCTCATAGGGACTCTCTGGATGCCAACACCTGTCCCACTTCTGTGCCTCACAAATGAGAAGATGATTTCTACTACTCTGAGTGTCAGCCCTAATTGTACAGGTCTTACTCTGATACCATTCCCAGTGGCTTTCAGGGTGTATCATGCCTTTTTATCCATAATGAATGACTATTAGCATCAATTTTTATTACATTCAAAATAACCATCCATTTCTCCTTCAATTACATGTTTAAATGTCATGTGGTTATTTTCTGCCCTGTGGATGAGATAGATAGTAATCAGACACAGAGTGACTTTCACTTTAACTGACCTATAGGATAAAAGTGGTTTGAATTTTAGAAAAAAGAAGAGAGAAAATTCATAGAGACCAGGATCCTTTAAGAAGAGAGGAGAAAAAAAAAGGTGGTGAGTGAAGGATGAACTTTCAAAAACCATAGTGCCAGAGAAAATTTCCCTCTTCCTCAATTCTTGGTTTACTTTTGGTGCTAAAACAACCATCCACATGTCAAGGGTCTGATGCATAAATGTCCTACAGTCTGTTTCTGCTGGGTCCTTGGCCCCATGTTCCTTTTACCCTAAATTATCCCCAGGTGGAGCGTATTAAATACTCCAATTCGCTATGTTTAAAATCAGGAGTTTCACATAGGATATGAACTACAGCAAATTATTTATCAAGCACCCACGAGTTCCAGACACTACCAAAGGCTCTGGGAATACAGCAAACAAGACAGCTGGGATTCTTACTTTATGGGGCTTTCAGTATAATGGAGAAGAAAGACATTAAACAAATAATTACAATGTTAAGCGCCATAGATGAGAAGCCCAGGCTGCTGTGGAAAAATAAAATGGTGTGTATCAGTGTACCTTCACAGGATGAGGGAAAAGGAATATGCAGAAAGCTTCTCCCAGGTATCATCTCTCAAACAGAAACCTGGAGGATAGAGCAGAATCATCTGGGCTGCAGGGTTTGGTGTTCAGTTCTCAACTCCAAGAGGCACCATTAGCTTAGACCACAGTATCAACATAGGGATCACCCCACAGTTACAAGGCATGCAACCACACAACTGACCACTGGTCAGTCTTTGAAGATAAGGAAGAGTTTCCTAGCTTATTAGCATAACCAGATGGAGAGAAAATTATTAGAGTGTGAAAAGCATTTTATCCTTGAAGTGGGAGAGAAAATGTTTTGTAATAGATGTGGAGAAACTGGAGACCCAATGGCTAGGTTTTATACATTTTTACTTTTACTGATTTATGATTTTATTCTAAAAGTTATAAAAAGACATTTATCCGAAGTACATTGAAAATATTACTCAGAATTAAAATCTAATGGAGGGAGGGGAAAAATTGAATGTGGGGCTAGGATGTAGACTTTTATAATAGTTACTGTGAGAGCTCTTCATTTAAGGGATTAGGACCCTGACAAATTCCAGCAACATGTAGGAGATAAGGATGCATAGTGCTTGAAAGTTGGGGGCAGGGACGATTTAAAGAAAATGAGGAGAAATAAGGAAGACATCATATTCTTGGCTTGAATTCTTGGATTCTTTGTACTAACTCTGAAATTAGGCATAATAGTGGTCAATCTTTAATGTATTGAGTTCAGGTACCAATGGGATATACAAATGGAAATACTAAATAGAAAATGATACCTGGTTCTGAGGGGATGAGAGATCTTCGTTAGTGATATAAATTTTGGAATAAAATGCACTGTTTGAGTGCACTCATATCCTTTATTTCTGTCAAGACTTTCTGAACATGCCCTCTATTATAAAAGGATTAGAATTCAATAGTATTAAAATACTTCAAATTTTATGAAACCACCAAAGTGGAGAGGAAAATGTAATTTTACATTCTAGTATCTTTTTTTTAACAAAAATGATTCTTTTTTCTCTTTCCATAGTTTTTATTGGTTTGTTGTAGTTATACAGAATTATGCTATTTGTTGTTACATATTCATACATGTGTATAATTTAACAATATAATTTGAACAATATCACTCCCCAGAAATAAAAATGATTATTAATGAACGCTATACTTTTAAAAGCTATCTCCTATGCAATAATATACTTAATTTGCAGCATAACAACCCAGAGATTAGGGGGAAAGCCTTGTGACAAATGTCTTCAGAGTAGAGGAAATTTATGAATATCCTTTGTTCCTAGAAAACAGAATGTTCAGGGTAGGGGAAGAAGCAAGAATCCAGCTACTTAAGCCTGCTCTGGGGTCTGAAGTGAGGGAATAGATGTGCCCTTAGTATTCAAGTCTGTGCATAGATTTAGAAAGAAAGAATATTTCAGTCCTGAAGCCCTGCTCAGGATTAAAGGATTGCATACCCCTGACTTGTTCTGTAATAGTACACTACCACAACCATCCTTCACATTGTGGTCACACAAATCTGATTTTAAAAAATAGATCTTACAAACGATAAAACCAAAAAGTTCACCCACTCCTATCTAAACCCTTTCTAATAGGCACAGCAGGTGATCAGCCAGTCATACTTTGGGGAAGACAGGTAGACAGAGGATCAACATTCACATTCATGTTCTCAATATTCACATTTCTTCCAGAACTTTCCCTCCAGACATTAA
This sequence comes from Spermophilus citellus, assembly GCF_964194105.1. Classification (NCBI taxonomy): domain Eukaryota; kingdom Metazoa; phylum Chordata; class Mammalia; order Rodentia; family Sciuridae; genus Spermophilus; species Spermophilus citellus. The sequence continues at coordinate 55,170,443 of NC_138196.1, read as the reverse complement.
ATATTGATTTGTTTTCTAGTTAATAGGCCCCACAGAGGTGAGGAAGCAGTGTCCTTAACACCCATTCTTTGGCTCTATAAAATTCTTTTGGGCCAGCATGGTGGCACATGCCTGTAATCTCAGCAGCTTGGGAGGCTGGGACAGAAGGATTCTGAGTTCAAAGCCAACTTCAGCAAAAACGAGGCACTGAACAACTCAGTGAGACCCTGTCTCTAAATAAAATACAAAAAATAGGGCTGAGGATGTGGCTCAGTGGTCATGTGCCCCTGAGTTCAATCCCTAGTATCCACTCCCTAAAAAATTCCTTTTGGAACTTCGTTACACCCCATACCCTTTCTGTCTTCTCCAAGTAGCTCTCAACTCAACTCAACACAAAATAGCCATAAACTACCACAAAATCCATGGTGTACTTCCAAAATTTTGTCAGAACAACTTGTTTGCATGTTTATGGTTCAGCTTTTGAATATGGAAAAATTCTTTCATTTTTTTTCTGGGTTTGACAGACCTACTCTCTGATCCATTCTTTCTCATGTTTCACCTCTAGTCCAAGCAATTTCTTGTTGGATCCACCGACAGAGACTTCCATCTTGCGTTTACCATTATCATTGACAATTTTAACACTGTTGTTATCACTGATAGAGATAAAGACTTGTGTTTCAATCTGAAACATGACTCAGATCTGGGGAACAGTAATAATCCAACTGTATCATAGCAGATCCAATGAATACTCCAAGTCATTCTGAAATTCACACAAAGACTATGGGAAACCAAATGCTTAATTTTAACTTAGAAATGAAATCATAGATATGCAACAGATTTACCAAAAAATGATAGCATTCAGGATGCTTTGCATTTATAAGTAAGATCTTTTCTGAATTGATTTAGACCTTAAAAAAAAAGACTTGTCAGAAGTGGTTAAACATTTACCAGCCAATTGCTGAGCCCAATGATGAGAATAACATTTTAAACTATGATAGTTTAAATTTTCCATTAGTGGTTGTGTGGTTTTTTTCCAGATGGTGACTTTCCCCAAGATATTTTTCACCCAAATACCTTTGCCTTCCTGCCTTGGTACCTTTAATTTCCATCCCTGAAATGTTTTTGTCTTCTTTGCTTGAGTAATAACCACTTTATTTTCTGACCTGAGCCTAAGTTTCTCAGGAAAGCCTTCCTGACTTCCCAGAGTAGGATAGATTTCTTGTGCAATATTCCAAGAGTACCTAGCAATGCTCCTTCTTCCTCTTTCCAGCTCTCTCATGAGACATGTGGACGTCTTTAACATCCAAGAAGAGTCATATGATTGCACCATCTCAGGTCATCCCAGCTCTGATTCCACCTCTTCTTCTCTCAGTTTAGACCTCAGTTGTAGACAGCATTTCACCTACAGCCTCTTGCTCCTGATGCTTCTTCCCACACCAGTTCACCTTCTTGGGTACCTTTAATTTTTAAATTTTTTAAAATTTTTTATTATTATTTTTTATTATTTCTTACATACATGACAATAGTGGAGTGCATTACATTCATAATTTTTTTGCATTACAATTCTTAATACACCTTTATACTACAATTTAATAATAACTTTTTAACAAGAAGTGTCTTATGTTACGATCACTGTGTGCATTTCCTATATATAAGTCTAGATCTATTCTTGCTTTCTCCTGTCCTCCCTGTATAATCTCTGTCTGGTACCCAGGATCCTTGGGATTTTGCATAATATGATAGAAAATTTTAGCCCTTAGAGAAGTCATTCAGAAGCTATGCATGATGATCACCATGTAATCATCTGTGTCTAAATAACCTATCAGGAACTTGGGACACTACCAAATATAGGTCATAGAACCCACTCCAAGGCCATCACCCCTTCGTCTCCTGTCCAAATAAGTCTGAAGCCAGTCAACATCAAAGCTAAACTATTTTCTTTTCTCCTAGACTCTTGTGATACCCCTCTGAGTTCCCACTGCCACCCTTGGTCCCTATGATAATACGCAGAGTGTGACCCTGTGATTATGAAAGATAGAGCACATCACCTTTCTGCATAAAAGCCTTTAAAGGCTGTATCCCATCTCACTCTAAGTAAAAGATTCTTTGCAAAGCCTTACAAGGCCAAATGATTCTACTTCCACCAGCCCACAACCTGGTCTGCCCCTACTTTGGTTTAGTACATGGACCTTCTTGGTGCTCCTTAAACACCATGCATAGAATTGCCCCCTATTTCCTCCATCTGCCACAGTGTTCTTCTAGTACTTTCTTGACTCAGCCCCTGCTACCTTAGACTTAAAGACCACCTTATCTGAGGAATCTCCCCCAACCACTTATATTAAATGGTGCCCCCATTCTTTCACCCTGTTCTGTTGTTCTTTATAACTACCCCACCATTTAACATATTATACAAGAGTTCATTTCCATCTTAATAAACTACATGCAAACACAGAAACATACCAACATATAAAAGCAGACTTCATGCATGAGTTCAAGGACTTTCATTTATTCCTTGCAATATTTTCAGTTCTTAGAATATTCCTGGCAAATACATAACAGGTCTTCAGTAGCTATTGTGTTTAAATAAATGAATAAATAATTCAACTAATTAATAAGTAAATATAAAAATCTAGTCTATAAATAGAGACCTGAACCAGAAAGTGGAATGCCTATCTCCCCAACTTTCACAAATCACACTAACATTTTCCTGACTTTGGAGAGAACTACCCATTTCAACCTTCCAACAAGAAGGGCAAGAAAGTCTCTCACTTGAACACCAAATACGACACAGGCAAAGGATCTCCAACCACCTTTTTTCTTCCCAGTTCTCTCCTCATATATAGTGGGAGGAGGTCGTGAAGAAGGTTTGGCAGCCTTTTATTAAACACAGGGGGAGGGAGAAGTCTGACTCTAATTGTTGGCTACTCACTAAGGCTATTTTTAAAATGAAGGGTACTTGTCCCTATAATCTTCAACTTTGGATTTTAGCTGTATTTCCAGGATCAAGAACAATTTCCATTTAACATCTTATTATAGACTTATAACTACTGGCAGTATGCCTACCCCGACTAGATTATAGGAAATGTGAGCCCAAAACCACATCTGACTCATATGTCAGTGAATTCCATATGCCTAGCATTGCTCCTAGTAAATAATAGTTGCTTAGTAAATATAATCTTGGGAGCCTAACTATGCAACATCAGTATATTTCAGTTTCTTCCTACTACATGCCGATTTCCCCCATCTTAAAGTCTCTGCTGCTTTTCAGATGGCCCCTTCACTGCTTCTTCCTGCCTGCGAAGCAGTTGCAGTGTTCAGCCTTATGCAGATGAGAAAAGATTCATAAATCCTGTGCCAGCTCCTCCTTCTTCTTCATCTCACTTTGACAAATTCTGCCCAAGCTCCCTGAGAGGATACCACTGCAGTGCCTTTAAGAGAGGAACATTCTAGAATCTCATCACTATAGATTTTTATTTTCAAAAATATATACTTTAGAGTCAGAGATATCATCATGTAAAATAAATAAATGCATTTCATCCTGTGTCTTCTTCAATTGTCATTTGAAAGATGATAAACTATTATATTAGGAATAAAGCCTCGTGTTTCCTGTAAGGAAGTGATCAATTTATTTATTTCTGCCGTGTCATTAGTCTTTTAGACATTTGGACCATTGAATAATTTGATTCTTCTGGAACATTCCATACCATTAGGAGTTAATACAGCTTTGAAATAGTTTTCATTATTCTGTTCTATTGGTGGATTCTAGCATACAGAATTATTCAATAAAGAATATCTTTATCAAGTAGGCACATGGACTCTTTACCATGGGATTTAAAAAGGGCAGCATTTCATGAAAGTACAGAATTAATTCACAATAAGAAATATGGAATGAGGAAATAGAAGAGGACCCTTGTGAACCCTTCTCCATGTTACAGATTGCCTCATAAAACCTTAATCAGGGCTTCATCAACTTACCCACTTCAGATAGGTCAACTGGTACTGATAAAGTAAGACGTCCCTCTAACAAGCACAGAGAATTGTTTTTAAAGGTAATAAAATTTTATGTGTTTATATTTTTCTTTCCTGAGTGAGTTCAAAGTCCTTTAGAAACATCACACTGTTCTCCAAACCAGGCAGAGAAAGATGACCTTTTTTCCAAAAATACTAAGACAAAGTACAGTTGGGCTTTGATTCAGAAAGGGTTTCTATGAATGAGTTAGAATTCACTCCCAACTTTCCTGACTCCTGGTTCAATGGTCAAGTCAGAATTTTATATTGCTCTTATGGCTACAGTTTACCCTGGGAATTTGGCCAAGCATTTTCTGAGAAGAGCTTCTGGGTGAGCCATTCCACCACCACATAGCCACTACAGTTTACAAATGTGGAAAAAGGTATTTCAGAGAGGAGAGGAAGTCACCAGAGTCCCTGGATGCTTGTGAAAACATGAACGATACAGTAAACCTCACCAGTTCAAACTCGAAGAAAAGGACAGTCTGAATTAATAAACAGACTGAATCAAAAAATCTTTTAAGTGAATTTTATTACTTTAAAGTGTACCTAGAAACAAGCTAACAGTCACGAAACACATTTGGTAACTCCAGCACCATGTGAGCAACTTGCCTCTGAGTCTAGTAACGAATAACTCCAAGGTGATATTGATGTTATTGCTTTCACTTTAAAATTTAGAGAAAAAAAAAAGACGGGAGAAAGCCAAGTTATTTTCCAAGCATCACACAGCTAATAAAAGATAGCAACTAAGAAAATCTCTTTTCTACCACCATATACAACAGGCTTCCTAGTTACAGTAATATGAAAACTAAACTTAACCAAAGCTAATGAGACAAAAGCCTTGTCTTTATCTGTATTAATTTACAAAGTAAAACACTTACAATTAATTTTAACAGACATAAATTCCTAATATAAAATTGCTTGAAATATGCTTTTTTAGATATGAAAGATATTCTTTGTATATTAGGTGGTTTAGGAAGGCTTTGGGATGGCAAAGATTTATTGATATACAGGTACTTAGTGAATTTGTTTGCTTCTAACCAGGCTGTAGACTTCATACCTAGAAGAATTGAGTATGAGACATGAATTTTCAATTTTATGATATCTGGGCCTTCTAAGAAATGGGCAAAGGAGACATAATACCAATGTCATGAAAGATAATATTAAAGTGATAAAAACAGACTTTAAATCATTTTTTGCATGTTTATTTGTTTTTAATCAATGGATTAAAATTGGTTTGATCTCACAATATGACTGGTACATGGTAGCAATCATGGTCAAAATTAGCTTCTATTCACTTATTCATGTATTTATTTAAACATTTGTTTAGTCAGAAATAGATTCATTAAGTACCTAGTCGGCACTCACAGGCACTTGGGATACAAAGTGATTGAGATAAATATTGGAGTTCCCTGCAAATGGGATGGGTGGGGAAGAGGATACAGTGATGGATGTGTGAATAGGCCCAGAGCCGTGTGGCAAGGAGAGCCATGGGGGAACATCAGGCTCTCTGGAGCCTGCATCTAGAGCACCTTTCACAGTTAGGTTCTGCAGGCCTCCAGGAACAAGTGCTCACCAAGCTGAGACTGGAAAACAAAAATGCATGTGGGTTGAAGCCTACGCACAAGCTCATGCAGAGAGAGCTCAGTCAATCAATGTGGCTGTTGGAGGGGCCCTGTGCTCCCTGAGGCAGGGCCTGTGAGTCTCTCCATCTGTCCCCTCAACCCCAATGTTCATTCTCCTGCTCCCTTTCAGATGAGAGATTTTCTAGTAGCTTTTCTTTTCATTTGAGGTTCTTGAACCTTGATCCTGAATAATCTTGTCCTTATTCTAAATAAATCCTGAATGAACACAATAGCAAGTATAATCTAACTGGCTTAGCTGTTTATCAATATTATACAAAACCACCTACTTAAGTTTTGTTCCACCATTGGGGAAAAGGTGAGTAGTAACTACAACATTATGTGTTTGGCTCTATGTTGAAGATATACATCTTTTCAGTTGTCCCATGGATAGGCTAAAGTCCACACGTGTACTTCTCTCTGTACTCCCCCCACCCTCTTCAGCAAGTAATCCTGGCAGGACCATGCTGTGACAGTGACTTGATCACCCCTGAATCCTCAGCAATGTATTATCAAATTATTTTTTTGTGGTATTTTCTTCAGCTTTGTACAAAACCAACCAATCAAAGAAAAGGAAAAGAAAGTGGTTGGAGTTGTACTTGCCTACATAATTTAAATAAAGTTCAGCTTTACCAAAGCTTCTTCAACTCTACCTAATTTACTAAAAATTGTTATATACAATATCTATTGTTAAATTTACTTGGTCATGGTTAAAATGTGAAAAAAAATTATCATTATTGCTTAAAGCAAAACAATGGATGGTGGGAGATGTTATGCATTCTTAAAAATACTTTATAAATGGGAGATCTCATTTTACAAATAAGGAGAAATTAAAGCAAGAAAGTAAGATTTTCTCTTCTTAATGAAATAATATTTTCCATTCAGTAAAACTTAATGTGTTTATGCTACTAACACATATTTTTAGTGGAATAAAAGATTTTTTGTTGTTATTCATTTAAGGTGTAAGAATAAATACATAAATGATTTATTGTAGGGCATGTCCCAAATCTTAGAAGCAGGAACATAATTGATGTTTGATTAATACAGATGAGCAAGAAAGATAAAAATTTACTTTTCTTTTATGTAGTTAACTGTTTTCCTTCAATTATAGATTTTTACATAAAAATGGACTTAAGTTAGCTGCTGTATAGTACATGATGAAATTATCCTTATTTTTATAGCTCACCTATAAAAATATTAATAATATTTCAATGATAGTTCAGGGTAGATTTTTTTATTTTTTATTTACAACTGTAGCCATTTGTAAAAAATTACAAATTATTTATCAAATTCTTGCTTCAAATACAAAGCACCCATATCTTAGTGTCTTTTTTAAAAATTTATTCTAATTAGTTATATATGACAGTAGAATGCATTTTGACACATTATATATAAATGGAGTGTAAATCTCATTCCTCTGGTTGAACATGGTGTAGAATTACACTGGTCATGTAATCACATATTTACACAGGGTAATAATGTCTGATTCATTCTACTATCTTTCCTACTCCCATATCCCTTCCCCTCCCTTCACTCCTCTATCTAATCCAAAGAACCTCTATCTTCCCTACCCCGCCACCCTTATTGTGAATTAGCATCCAGATATCAGAAAATAATCAGCCTTTGGTTCTTTGTGATTGGCTTATTTCTCATATCATGATATTCTCCATCTCCATTCATTTAATGGCAAATGTCATAATTTTATTCTTTCTTAGGTTGAGTAATATTTCATTGTGTGTATATACCACATTTTCTTTATCCATTCATCTATCAAAGGGCGCCTAGGTTGGTTCCATTGTTTAGCTATTGTGAATTGAGCTGCTATAAACATTGATGAGGCTTCTTTTCTTTATTATGCTGGTTTTAAGTCCTTTGGCTATAAATCTACAAGTAGAATAATTTGGTCAAATGGTGGTTTCATTCCAAGTTTACTGAGGAATCCCCATACTGCTTTCCATAGTGGTTGTACCAATTTGCAGTCCCACCAGCAATGTCTGAGTGTACCCCCACATCCTCATCAACATTTATTGTTGCTTGTATACTTGATAATTGCAGTTCTGACTGGAGTGAGATAGAATTTCAGTGTTGTTTTGATTTGCATTTCTCTAATGGCTAGATATGTTGAACATCAATTTTTTCATATATTTGTTGTTCAATTGTACTCCTATTGTGAGGTGTCTGTTGAGTTCCTTAACCCATTTATTGATTGAGTTATTTGTTATTTTGGTGTTAACTTTTCTAGTTCTTTGTATATCCTGGAGATTAATGTTCTTATCTGAGGTGCTGATGGTAAAGATTTTCTTTCCTTCTGTAGGCTCTCCCTTCATGTTATTGATTGTTTCCTTTGCTTTGAAGAAGCTTTTAAGTCTGATTCCATTCCATTTATTGATTCTTGATTCTTACCTCTTATGCTTAAGGAGTTCTTTAAGTTAAGGAAGTCAGTTCCTAAGCCAACATGGTGGAGATTTGGACCTACTTTTTCTTCTATTAGGCACAGGGTTTCTATTCTAGTACCTAAGTACTTGATCCGCTTTGAGTTAAGTTCTGTGTAGGGTGAGACATAGGTGTTTAATTTCATTTTACTACATATGGATTTTCAGTTTTCCAAGCACCATTTGTTGAAGAGACTATATTTTCTCCAATATATGTTTTTGGCACTTTGTCTGATATGAGATAATTATATTTATATGGGTTTATCTCTGTGTCTTCTGTACTGTACCATTGATTTATATGTTTGTTTTGATACCAATGTTATGCCATTTTTATTACTATATCTCTGTAGTACAATTTAGGTTTAAGGGGAATAATCATATAATTATCTCAATAGATGCAGAAAAAGCATTTGACAAAATACAGCATTACTTCATATTCTAAACACTAGAAAACTAGGGGTAGCAGGAACATACCTCAATATTATAAAAATTATATATAATAAACTCAAGGCCAATATCATTCCAAATGAAGAAAAATTGAAAGCATTCTCTCTAAGAACTTGAACAAGACAAGGATGCCCTCTTTCACCACTTTTATTCAACATCGTCCTTGAAACTCTAGCTAGAGCAATTATACAGATGAAAGAAATTAAAGAGAAATGAAAAGGAAAAGAAGGATTGAAACTATCACTATTTGTTGATGACATGATTCTATATTTAGAAGACCAAAAAATTCCACCACAAACTTCTGGAACTAATAAATGAATTCGGCAAAGTAGCAGGATATAAAATTAACACCCATAAATCAAATGCATTCTTATACATCAGTGATGAATCCACTGAAAGAGAAACTAGGAAAACTATCCTATTCACAATAGTCTCAAAAAATGATAAAATATTTTGGCATCAATCTAACAAAAGAAGTAAAGACCTCTACAATAAAAACTACAGAACACTAAAGAAAGAAATTGAAGAACTTAGAAGATTGAAATATTTCCCATGCTCTTGGATAAGCAGAATTAACATTGTCAAACTGGCCATATTACCAAAAGCATTACACAGATTTAGTACAATTCCTATTAAAATCCTAGTGACATTCTTTATAAAAATAGAAAAAGCAATAATTAAATTCATTTGGAAAAATGGGAGATCCAGAATAGCCAAAGCCAAAGTAATTCTTAGCAAGAAAGGTGAAGCAAGAGGCTTTGCAATATCAGATTTCAGTTTCAAAAATATAATTTATATATCTATCATTTATAATTATATATATATTAATTATATATATAAAATTATATATATATATATATATATATATAAAGTTTTTCAGTAAAATGAACCAGAACTCCATGGAGAAATGGCTGATTCTAGGACTGGAACAAGAATTAGAATATGGGACAATAGCATCTTACAGTTCCAGAAAATAAGGAAATGCTAAAAACAAAACAAACATTGCAATGGGTTATGCCAAGAGCCTGTAGGAGTCACTTCCTAATTCTGGAACAATTGAAACAACAAAATAAACTAATAAAGCAATGTTAGGTTATAACCCAAAGTATAAAATACATATCCAAGAATCCATACTGATTAAATGATTAAATAAATGATAGATGAAACAAATATGTGTTGCAGATAATTTCCAAACAATTTATATAGATGCTCTGTCTGCCCATACAGAGATGGAACACAATGCCCTACTCCTTAAGTGTGAACAGCACATAGTGACTTTCTTCCAAAGAGTCTAGAATAGAAAGAGGAAGGAAAAAGAATAATGTTAGAGTACAGAAACCTGACAAACACTATCTCAAGTCAGATAATCAAGGTTTATATCAACAATAATATGCCATGTTGATTGTCTGTACCCTTTATATATCACAAGAATGGTGCTTTATCTTTGTGGTCTTCTTCCCCAGAACACATTATCATGGTCTAATCATGAGAAAAACATTAGATGAATCCCAGTTGAGAGGAATTCTTCAAAACACATAGTCAGTACACCTCAAACCTATTAAGGTCATAAAAACTAAAGTCTGAGCAACTGTCACAGCCAAGAGAAGCCTTAGGAGATAATTATATGTAGTCATTAGGCTAAAAGTAACATGGTATCCAAGAGAGAATCCTGTAACAGAAAAATGACATTAAAGAAAACTAAAGCAATCTGAATAAAGTATAGACTAAAACTGATAGAAATATGTCAGTATTGGTTCATTAATTATAACAAAAATACCATACTAATACAGGGAACTGGATGAGGGGTACACAGAAACTCTCTGTGCTGTTTTTGCAATTATTCTGTAAATTGAAAAATGTTCTAAAAGATTCATTTTTAAAAAACTCATTGATAATGCTTATAAAAGAGAAATTCACTCATTTTTTGAGTTTAATTTTTAAATTTATTTTAATTGCATAGCAATTGTGTATATTTATGGGGTACAATGTGACACTTCAATGCATGTAAACAACATGTAATGATCAGATTAGAGGGACTGGCATCTCCCTCTATTCAGACATACACAATTTCTTTATGTTGGGAATGTTCAAAATCTTCTCCACTCATTATTTTGAAATATTCAATTAATTATTGACAACCATAGTGATACTACCATGCTACAGAGCACTAGCAATCCATTTAAAATATATGCTTACAGTTCAAAATCTGGAACAATTATACTCAAGATTCAGTATCAAGTAATAGAAAAGAAACCCTCTCCTGAGTTTATATTGACTACTTACTGATTTGGATCATGGTGATTCTCTGAACTCATTGAATTTGTGTATGGTTTGACAACTCCAAACCCTCTCTTAAGAATATTGACAAGAGCTGGGCAACATGACACACGCCTGTAATCTCAGTGTCTTGGGAGGCTGAGGCAGGAGAATCACGAGTCCAAAGGCAGCCTCAGCAACTCAGTGAGGCCCTAAGCAACTGCAGCATCTCAGTCTCTGCCACCAGGCAACATCATTCCTTTAAAGATTACTTTCACTGAAGGGAATTTTCCATAAGAGAGAATTTAGATATCCAGCTCTGAGTCACAGCCAAGATTTCCTAATTGTTCCCTCTTTGCTTCAATTTAGGATGAATTATTTGCCAGACATGGAAAGTGGAAGTTAGTTACTTAGAGTCAAAGGAAGGGCCTCATGGAAAGATACCATCTTCCATACCTTTATCCAACAATCCAGTGATGAGCATCACCTACATGGCAGGCATTGGTGCAGGAGCTGAAGAAAGAAGACATAAATCTCTCCATTTTAGAGCTTACATTTTAGTGTGGAGAGACAAGTAATAGTAATTGTAAACAACAAGGTATTTCACAGTATGTTTCATGCTATGAAGCAAATAAAGTAGAAAGAAATTTTGGGGTAGAATCATCAAAGTTGAGCATGAGGTGTTAAAACAAAGAATTAGGTGAGGAACATTCCAGGCACAGGGAAAAACAAGACCCAGAGATCAAGGACCACCTTCATCTGAAGATCATCTCGCCAGGCAGACTAAAGCAAGTTTGCAGAATTACTTGCTAAATCCTGCAACCAGGGCTCTGGTACAAATTTGGGGTTTTATCCTAGGGATAGTGGGAAGCATGAAAGGCCTTGAGTAGTAGACCTAATTTATGTCTATGAAGAAATTCTGCAACTTTGTGAAGAATGGGTTTCATGGAAAGCAAAAATACCTGCTAAAAAGCTATTGCAATTGCTTTGAAAAAAAAAAAAAAGCTAGTGGTAGGTTAGATTAGGAGAGTAGAAACGGGAATGGCAGAGAGATTGGATGTGGTAAAGAATGGAACAAAGAACAACTAGTTTTTAATCTCACCTGGAAAAATTTATATTAACTGGCTTTGTCCAGATTTAGATAACTTAATCCAATCATAGCAGAAGAATTGATTCATTTAAAAGCATATCTAAGGTTTTCGGTCTTTGATTCCCAGCTAAAAGCATATACTCTTTTTTGTAGCAAATTTCAAATATCTCTACACAGTAAAGTTGGAGTGAGACTCTCTGTGTGTTATTTTGTATAGTCCAGTTTCAAAAATACCAAAGGCCTTTCCCAATCACTGGAATACATCAAGATGCAAACATCCCCTGCTCCCACCTATCTGTCCAAAGTGGATCTACAGGAGGATATAGACACTACCTAGTCTTCCCCCCTGCATCCCATCAAACTCTCAGCTACACTGGCTATACTCAAGTCCATTTGATCAATTATGAATACAGACTTCAGAAGGTCGATTATCAAATTTGAACAAAGTAACTGCAAAAATTTATAGACCTAAAAAGCTAGAACACCAATTTTTTTTCCCCAGATTCTGCCTCAGAAAATATATGCCCCACTTTCTCTCTTCTTGTCTCATGGTTTGTCTAGAAATTCTTCATCGGTGTGCAAAGTCTGGCTTTCTTTCATCTTGAAATTGGCATCTTGCGTATCAGAAGTGGTACAGAGTTCCCTGGATAGGTCTGGGGCTCCAAGAAAACACTAAGGATAATGAGGGTGGGGGGTAGGGAGAGAAGTTCAAGAGGATACAGAAATAGGAGACAAAAGAAGAAAAGCACCTTAAGATACAGATTTAGGAATTGTCTGAACAGCTGTTTGTTCAAGGTACTATCAAAGCAGCTGCTTTCTTAGCGTAAGCTCTATCTGACTTAATGTCTGAAGGATTTCTTTTTGTGAAATGACCAGCTCTCTCAGTTTGCCTTAAACTGTGCTTTTCTGACTTGAACAATGCTAAGCCACCACCTGCCTTTTTCCAACTAAACTCTGCTGCCAGCCACCTGCTGTAGGTCAGGCCTGACCTGAACTTGCCTACTGCCTTATAAATCCAACACATAGCTGAGTATCAATTATAAAACAGGCACTGGTACCCCAATTCTTCAACCTGGTTCACAGGAGAAATTGATAAATCATTTCTTAAGCTGGCTTTTAGTGTTTGAATACTCACTGAGAAAGGACAAGTGCCAACATTAGCCGTATTTTGATGACTCTAATTTTGTATGTTTTTCTTAACTAAAATCATACCAACAAATAAACAGCACAATACTTTAAAATGTATAATATGATTATATGTTCTGTTTAAATAACACAAAAAAACAAAACAAATAGGATCTATCTTCATGAAACTGAAATTTAGGATGTCACAAAAGAATATCAGTCTGTTCATTCAACTGAATATTTACACAGTTTTTTAAAGTATAGTGAGAACAGAAATGAAAAAAGGGAATAGTCAACGAGGTGATTTAATTTTTTAAAAGAGATTGAGTGGATTAGTTCATTATTGCCTTTAGTTCTAATTTGGATATACCAGGATACCAAATAACACTTAAGAATTTGGCTGTTTATAATCAAGTCATAGTCAAGGCAAAAACATCATATCAAGGCAAAAATGATAGATATCTATTTTATAAAAACAAATTTGTAACTATAAATAGCCATTCATAAGAATGTTTTATATTTTCTGATTGAAAAATACATGAAATTTTGATTCATACCTAAATAGTTAAGCTAACATGAAAACCTGGCTTTTACTTAATATTTTAAAATGTTTTCTGCATTCAGATACTTCAAAGTGTTTCTTTTTTCCTCCAGGAACTGAAAAAAAAAACTAATATGCAACCAACTCTCAATTACCCACATTTGGAAAACTCACATTGGCAATTCTTCATAGAAACATTTAATTTCAGTCTAGCTTACCCCTGCCACCCACTTCTGGGTTGCTCCCTACTGCTGTCAATTGGCATGAGTTCAAGGAATGCAAACATATTTTAATATTAGTTCTAGCAAAGCATTAGCAGGAAGGTAAACCTCCCAGGGAAAATTCACATAATGTATTCTAAAATCAAATATAAAATGATTTTGGATTACCGGTACCACCATAGGCTTCCATTCAGACAGATAATTGAGAATTGACTATACAACTGTGTTCATAAACTATGGACCACACGTAATCCATGGAAAAATAGATGAGTTCAGAAACACAAATTAAAATAAGGAAGCCAGGAGGTGCTGTGAAAACAGTGGGTCTTCATAAAGAGAGAACTGGAGCTGACAAATGTTTTTACTTTTTCTTTCTCCATGAGACTATGAAGTTTTAAATGATATGCAGGCAGAAGCAGATGAAATTATAGCTCTCAGACACTTTATAATTCTGAAACAGATATGTGATTGATTGCAAGGTGGCATCGCTGCTGGCAGTTTTTGTCGGCACATTTTGATGATACAGTTTCTTAGGTGAACTTCAAGTACATCAGTGACACACACTACGTTTCAGACACATTGAATGATTTTGAAGCTAATAATTTATGAGAGCTTTTGGAGCAAGTTATTAGGTTTGAGTCAGGAGAGATTTATTTTGTTTAATCCTAGGTTCCTGGCTGTGTGTTCTGTTTATCTCATCTTATTTTGCTAGTAAACAAATATGTAAAATTTTAATGTAGATGTATCCCCTTTATAACAGTGGCTCATCTACCTGACAAGGTTTCCCATTTGAAACACTATGACTGCTTGGTGGTGTGGTAGACGTTGTTTCTTGCAAAACAGACAGATAAAATGAATCATCTCAAGTTGCAATCCCATCAAAGAGAAGCTGAAAGGAAAATTAAACTATTTGTCCTTAATTAGGAGATTAAAGGATCATCTATCCCAGAATTCGTGAAATTCCAGGCACTATTATTTTAAGTTGAACATAATAGTAGTAGATTTTAGAAAATGAAGGACTCTTAGGTATTTAGAGGCTGTAAAGCCCTATCAGCAAATAAACGGCAATTCAGTGCTTTAAAATAGTATAATTATGTATCTTGCATAAGTAATAAAGAACACATATGATCTTATCTTCCTGAACTTTAAAGTTCAGAATGTCACAAAAGTATTATCAGTCCGTTCATTCAACTGAATGCTTACACAGTTGCAAATAGAGAGGAAATGCAAATGTGTTGAGACTAGGTCTAAATCCAATTTTTCAGAAGGAGTCTTCAGACCATGTTTTATTTTCGGAACCTGCTGCATGTTGCATATACAAAAATTTTATTTACAGTAAGAAATCATTGATTATTTTTGTTAGAGATGAATAATAAAAGAAATTAGCATGCATAAATATATTTTATGCAATATTAAATCACTTTCTACACATTTTCTTAATAACGTTATATTTTTATACTTCTTGAACAAAGAAGTATAACCTCATACCCTTTGATTACTTCAAATGTACTAGAATATCTAAGAAACTTGTGCTCACAGTACAAACACAGAACCATTATTAAGTTATCATGCTTGTGATTAACTTACTGCTAAAAACATTTCATTCATTATAGTGAATATTTAATATAACCCTATTCTACTGAAATGGCACCTTAGTGGCATTTAGATCTATGTAGACAGAGATCAGATGATACATTGTTTCTTTCCTTTTCCTTTGTTCCCCAAGAATCTCCAAAATGCCCTGTAGCCGGCTTTGCCTTTGGTTTGACTTGGTTAGGTTTTGGAGGACAGAGTTATTTCTATTGCTCTTGCCATATTTCATTGCAGCTTTTCTAAATCTTTTTTTGTGGCAGCAATATTCTTTGAGCCATCTAGATTCAAGACCTTAATCATTGGTCACTAATCCCTGTCCATGCACATAAGTAGCCAATCCCCACTTTTTAAAAAACCTTACTGTCAAATATAATGAGATAGTCAAGAATCCCAATACATTTGAGAAAAGTCTCTAAATTCAAAAGGCAGATCAGTACACAAAATTAAAAAATAAAAATTGAAAAAGGAGAGAAGAGGAAGCAGAAAACTTCAAAAGAAGTATGAGTAATATCTTCAGAAACATAAGAGATATTTTATAGAGAGAATGAAATGACTTTGAAAAAAATGTCTAAAGCTTAAAGATTAAGTAAGATGAAAAAATAAAGAAATCTCCCAGAAAAATAAAAAAAGAGAGAGAGAAAGAAAATTATCAATAATAGAATAAGTTATTGAGAGGGTCAATTCAAGACATATAATATCAAACTAATAAAAATTTTAAAAAGTCAAAAAGCACTACAAATATATTAAAAAAAGAAATGAAGCAGTCTCATTCTGAGTAAAACTGTTGTTGAATTTCTGAACACCAGAGATAAAGAAAAAAAATCCTTGCTGAGTTAAGACTATTTACATTAAAGACAAGAAAATTAAACTTCAGATTTTTCTAGATACTGAGAACAGTGCCTGAATTATTTCAACTTAGCAGTTCAATACCTTTAAAATGATATCTGTACAATAAAATCTTTTTTAATTTTTATTTTTATCTTATTAAAGAATGCCTGATTTAAAATCAATTGAGAGGAAATCTCAGGAAAAGAAATTCCCAAGTTCCTGCCTTGGAAAGTTTTTTGAGGATGTGTATCACCCAAGCAAGAGAGGGTATTTAGAGACTCAATCTCATGAGAAAGAGAAAGTATTCTCACAATATTAATAGACACAGCAGATGAAAGTGTGGAAATAGGCCTAGAATATAAACATTTTGAAGTAGAAATGTTATTGGAGTAAATATGATTTTATTGCTAATGTTTATTGATGAGCTCTGCTTCAGGTAATTTTTATACTGAAAGCGTAATTGAAAAAGGTGCAAGGAGGCATATAGGCAAGTTAATAATAACATTTGTTCTAAGTGTCTTTACCTTAAAATCAAAGCAAAAACAAAAAAAAATAACTAAATCCCCAAGGAAAATATATATTCCTGTCAGCAGAGGAAAGCATCTTGGTAGAGTGACATCAATATGAGTGGCCAATGGAACAGAGACCTCTTTACAAACTTCTGTCCTTCCTAAGAGTTACCAAGAGAATAATGAACCTTCAGGCTTGTTTTTCTTGAAGACCACATAATTTCTTCACCTCCTCTTTCATACCCTTACCCCACACTCAGATCCCAGGAAGGGCTGCTGTATTAGAGATTCCTAAATAGGTCTGACCAGGGAGAAAGGACATTGTTAAAACTTATCTGGATTGCAAGAATGGGGATCAGCCCCAGGAGCTGCTGGCACTATTTCTGGAAAGAATGGTGTGCATTTATTCTCAGCTTAATGATATGAATATGGAATGGTGCTGTTTTTCATCATTCTCGTCTTTGTTAATAACTGTCTGCTATGGGGCTGAACAGCAGGAATCAGAACTGCCTCCAGCCTACTGCCCCTCTCTCTACCCAGGTCTGCCATGTACCAGGCTCCATGCTTAGCCCTTCAGATGTGTACAGACACATTTGGATATTTTTCCAAAAATGAATAACATAGTAGGCTCATCTTCTAAATCATTTCACATTTTCTCATACCCCAAATTCTTAAATAATGACCTGATTTACTCCAGATAAACAGCATAGCCTGTAATTGATCCCATTTCCTGTCAAAACATACTTTTGTTTCCACAGACCAAACTTTAAATATTCCTGCTCAAAATTTCCCTCTGCTTGGTGGGCAGACTTGTACCCATAATTTAATAACTTTGGGCAAGATAATCTTGTCCTGTTTTCTCAGCCTACAAAAATCAGGAAGCAGGATTAGATGCTCTATAAATATCTCCTCAGCACTAAATTTCTCTGATTCTAGTACACCTAATACCCAAATGTGATTTTAAAAAAACCACACACATTTTTTTCTCTTTTAACAACTTAAAGATATAATGCGTATAATGTGTCTCGTCAGCATTTCCCATGTGACAAGAGTGCTCCAAGTTCATTTTGCACTTCTGATTTTCCAATAAAGTGTTAGGTAACACTTTCAATTGACTAAGAAATGTGGTAACCTAAACAAAGGAGTTACAGTATATGAGAGACAGAATGTTTTAACTGAAATGACAAAAGGGTCTACAGTAATGTTCTTAAGAAATGGATATTTTTTTTACCCATGGAATTCAAGTTACAATAACACTAATATCTTAAATTCTTTTAAGATGTCTAAATTACAGCTTATGAAGATTTTCTAATTGGATCAAAATAAATGACTAGCAGCAAAAAAAAAATAATAATAATAATTAAATGATCCCAACCAAAGGTGGCACTGAAGTAGAAATCCATTTCTAACATCTATGGGCTGTAATCCTCTCTAACAGAATCACTGAAAGTCTTATACCAAAAGAACTAAGTGAGAAAGTGCTGTACAGCCATCTTTTTGTTATTGAATACCATAATTTGAAGGTTTGGAAATATCTTAGAAAAAAGTCTGAATCTGTATTGCAGATTATTCAGATATTCAGTGCATGCTCAGACTGATACATTGACACATATTGGATACCTACAGGGCTGAGGAACAGAAAATGACTAATGTAAAAAACAAATGTAATGTGACCACAAAGCTTCAGAAGAAAGAAAATGGATATTTAAGGACAGCATAGAGTATGTTGGAGTCTTTTATGTGCCATTACATGCATTCCTCAGTATATCACTAAGCAGTAGTTATTCCAATTTCATAGATAAATGAAGGAAGTCTTGGAGAGACTAAGAAATTGCTACATAATGTGCCTAAAAGGGTAGTGACAAGTAGTGTTAGGGTGTGATTTCAGGTTTATCTAACATATGGACCCCGTCTTACCGCAAGCTACCCATAATTTAATAATTAATATTTTTTCATGATGTCCCTTTTCCTGTAAGTGTTCAGGCTCATTCACAATTACCTTTCAGATGATCGATGCCATTAAGTAGCTAATCACCAGGTAAGAAGCAGAGTAACTCTGCATCTATCAACAATACAGAAAATCTTGATGGATTTTACAAGATTTTTTAACACAAATGAGGAATTTTCCTTTTTCTTTTTCCCTCGGAAACAAGTTATGGTGGCATGTTGCTGTTCCCTCATAAAAGAAGCAGAAATGAATTCTTACAAGTGTATTTTGGGTTACCCCAACTCACTTATCACTGCATTGAGTAAACTGTACTTTGTTTCTGCTCTTTCTTCAAAATCTCATACAAACTCCCAAATAGGTAAACATGCATCTGGAAAATCAGAATGTGTTTTTACAGCTGTAATTAATAAAAGTCTTACTTGACATAAATGTTGTGCCATTTGCAGTAGATACACACTCAGAAGCTGAAAACTCAGTGCACCATCTTCACATGATAATGTTTAACGTGGGCTGATACTTAGGGCTTCCTGGAAATATGTTTTGATCCTTTTTGATCACACTAATAATACACTATGAGGCGTTGCTCTGTGGGATGTAGTTAAAGCTTATTTGAGCTTCAGAAAACCACTGGCACTTTCCTGGGGGAAAATATCAGAACATTTTTATTTTTATCTCAATCACTCCAGAAAACTTCATGGAGAATAGTCTCTGTCAGTGATATAGGGCAATTGTCCCAAATAGTATTTGAAAAGAGATGGCCTAAATTGTCAATACGCTGTGCTGGGAAATGGTGAATAAAAAGATTTGGTGGTAAATCTAAACTTTCTTTCAACTGAATGTGCTGGGTTAGTTTTTTGCTTTTTTTTTGGGGGGGGAGTTTTGATTGTTTGTTTGCAAATAAAGCAGTTAATACATATTTTTATCCATAGTATTTCCAGCAAAGGTTGTAACTGAGAAGTTTTTCAAAATATTCTAAATGCTTTTCTTGATTCTTCATTCTTGGTTCAAGTGATTTGGGCATAAATTATTTATATGTGTGTATGTAGGGGGGCTTGGTAAGTGAGCATATATGGGTTAATATATTTGAAAGAACTTTAATCCCACCGCTAAGTAACAAAAAAAAAGAAGAATTTTATTCCTAATTTTGAACACCTGACAATTGCAAAAAATATGTTCTAGTAATTATCAAAGAAAATAAGGAAATATTTTCAAGATTTTTTGAACTTTTTAAAAAAATGCTTATGACATAATTGGTATCTGAAATAGTCAAATTGGTAAAACCTCATTCTTTAACAGATAACTACATTTTATTTTTCCAAGTTAAGAATGGCATGATTACATGGATAGAGGAGAACAGATTAAAATATATCATTGCATATCATCTTGTAAGCCTTTCCTGTGTCATTATTGTTTGCAGTATCTTTCCAATATCTCTTTATTGTTTGGAAAATAATGGTGCCATAGAAAGCCGATTTGCTTGTGAATGCAAAGGTTTTAATCCCTGACTCAGAGCCAGCATTAGTTCCCCCATCAGAGCTCCCTCAAAGCACTCACTGTACTCCTGTCTGCTTGTAATGATTTTCTATAAACCAAAAGCTTCTATGAGTTATTATTTTGAGGACATGCCATATCATGTCCTGTAGCTTTAGCTTTGTATGTTTTCTGCATTTTTCATCACTGGAGGAAAAAAAAACCAGATTTTATTATTATGTTCTTCTAGATACTTGAGAAGAGAAAGATTTACCGTGTAAGAGATTTAGGGAGAGAAATTGCTAGAGCAGGAGAGAAAGAAAATGCAACAGAATCACTTCCTCAGAACAAGCTTCAAAAGTACTGGAAATATTTCCATATTCAAATTTAGACTTCTTCAAACTGGATCAATCCCAACCAGTTTGGTCATTCATTTGATTGCATAATTTAAAGAGCTCCCTGGTGGGCACACACACGCATGCGCCCACTCATGCTTTCACAGGCATGCTCTTCCTCTGGTGAGTCAGGATGAGCCAAAGTATGTTGATGGTGTTCCTGTCTCCCTGGCGAATAAAAATAATCCCATACAAATCTTGATGAATTTTTGCATTGCTGAGACTTGCTTGATTGGAGTTATATTGTTCCTTATGGAGACATATATTTTAATAAATGGCCTTGGGACAATGAGGCAGGTCCCTATATCCTAGATCCTGAAAATCTAGAGAATTAGAACTCTTATAGCTCTTTCTCTCTCTCTGTGAAAGGTCCCTCCCTCCCTCCACCTGTGTATATTTATATTACATTACATTTGCAATTTGGTGATGGATGACAAAGATGTGGTCCTTGTCCTTGTGGAATTTAGAGTTTAGTGGATCATGCTGCCAAGTAATTACTGAAGGGAATAAATGAAGCAGGAGAAATACTCATAATCCTGATGACTAAGCTGAAATTCATGTATTTTGTCTTCAAGTGGCTCCTAATGCTGAGCAGCCATCCTACTATATCTGCCTACTGTCCTAGATGACTATACCCTTTTCCCTCACTCCCAGCTTCTCCTTCCCCTCCACCACTGCCTTTGCCTCCATTTTTTACCTCTCTCCTCTTGTGCTATTCTAACTCTGTTTTACTCAACTTTTTCACTGCTGTGACCAAAAGACCTGACAAAAACATTTTTAGAAGAGAAAAAGTTTACTTGGTTTCAGAGGTTTTAGTCCATAGACAACTGACCAACTCCACTGATCTGTGCCTAAGGTAAGGCTGAGCATCATGGTAAAAGGGGGAAAAGAGCTTAGGATATGACAATTAGGAAGCACAGAGAAAGTTACCTCATTGTGGACAAAATATATACCCCAAAGGTATGCCCCCAATGACTTACCTCATTCAGCCACACCCTACCTGCCTACAGCTAATACCCAATTAACCCATTCAAGTGGATTCATGTACTGATAAGGTTAAAGCTCTCATAACCCAATCATTTCACCTTTAAACTTTCTGGCATTGTCTCACACATGCACTTTTGGAGAACACCTCATATCTATACCACTTAGTGATCCTGGGTTTGAGTAATGAGGAGTGTTGGGAGTCGCCCCAGCTCCAAAGACTAACTTCCCCATCCCCCGAGAACAGCCATCCAATGGTGAGCCCTGCTGGCTCACATGATCCTTACCCACCAATCAGACTAGCCCTGCTGACTCACATGATCCTTGCCCACCAATCAGAAAGCACCCCATGCCAACTGTAAAACCCTTCAACTGTTAAACTGTCATAACTGTCAGACCATTCCCGGCTCTATAAATATGCAGAGCTGCCTCAATAAATGGGCATTTTCTCCGACGGCAAGCCTTGATTGTTCTTTCAAGGAGGAAGAATATAACTAGAATATCACAGTGGAACAACAGAATCTGAAGCCAGCCCAAGATGAGGAAAGACAGATGCTTTCAACTGAATAAATATTTGGAACTCAAATAATTCTTTGAAATCCAAAGCCTCTGATCTGCACTTTTATTATCTAAGGCCCTGCAGAATGGCTATGGGGGTCCTACCTGATCTGTCAGTTGTGTACAGGGGGAAAAAAAATGACAGAAACAAGTTTAGTGGGAAGGTCTGAGAAAGAGTAAACTTGCTTCCTGTTTATAACTTATTCAAGTTAAGTTTTATCAAAAAACTGGCTATACGCCATGCATAATTGCATGTATAGAAATACTTGAATGGGGGCTGGGGTTGTGACTCAGCAGTAGAGCGCTGGCCTAGCACATGAGAGGCACTGAGTTTGATCCTCAGCACCACCTAAAAATAAATAAATAAAATAAAGGTATTGTATCCAACTACAACTAAAAAAAAAAAATATTATAAAAAAGAAATACTTGAATGTTGTGCAGGATAATCATGGTACTGTTATTTATAATGAAGGCATAAACTGAAATGATCCAGAAGATTTTAGTCCATCTCTGAATCTAAGAAATATTTTCCCTAGAATTAAACAACAACAACAACAAAAATTCTTATTCATGATTACTGTCCTGACCTAAAGATTCTGTTCATTTCCAATGTCTACTTCCCATTTCCCTCAGTGGATATTTTAAAATTGTTTGTCATTAGTCTTCTGAACTGTTTCAGGGAGAAAAAAAAGTATGCCAATGAGAAGAAAATGCTTGATGCACAGTAACGAGTCTCAGACTTTTAGAAAGAAAATGTTTCTTATTGAAGTTAGAACCTGTTAAACAGTCACTTTGAAGTAGGAGCCTATCTGAAGCAAGTTGTCTTTAAAGAAAAGGACTTCAATGGCCAATCTAGCCCCCAGAGTTTTATTCCAGAATGAGCCTTCAGTTTAATTTTTGTATTGGGATCTACTGTAGAATCAGCTTACATTGTGTACCTTATCCAGACTAAATGTCATCACATAAAATTAGTAAGATGTGGAATGTAACTAGTGATAATTTTACATATTTTACCACTCTTCATGGTATTTTTTAAAAATATGAACCTTTCCTAGCATATTAGTTTTTATTAATGGTAATGGTGATGAGTGCTGACACTTACTGAGCCATTCCTGTGTGGTAGGTGGACCAAACGCTCTAAACATATCACCACATTTCATCCTCACAGCCATGGGTGGGGACTATTATTTTTCTCACTTTACAAATGAAAAATCTAAGAATTTCAGAGCTTCATAGTGTTACATTGCTAGTAACTGCCTAAGTTGGGATGTTAATTGAGTCTCATTCTAGGATAATATTATCTTAGCCACTAAAAATTAGCTGCTTCTCATTCTAAGTAAAGTATCCTATTTAAAATATTTTCTTTGTCTTAATACTTATGATTGGTTTATTTAAGGTAAGACCAGTGTATAGAAATTTGAAAACAAATTTCAATAAATCAATAGGCAACCCTAGTTAATTAATAAAAACAATTATAAAATTTGAGCAAATTAGTTTTTTTACA
The DNA here is from genome assembly GCF_964194105.1 of Spermophilus citellus. NCBI lineage: Eukaryota > Metazoa > Chordata > Mammalia > Rodentia > Sciuridae > Spermophilus > Spermophilus citellus. Next base: position 55,146,933 of record NC_138196.1, on the reverse strand, counting down.
GCTTTATATAGAAAATGACCTCTTCTCCCAATCTGGACTTTTCCTCGTGTATTAATCAGGGGAAATGAACTTTGTAACAAACACCCCCATCATTTCAATGGTTAAATATGACAAAGGTTAGTTCAAGTTCAGGTAGTAGTACAACACAAATCAGTGCATTTTCTGTTCCAAGTATTCAGGAACACTTGCTTTTTTTTTGTTTTTGTTTTTGCTTTATGTGTGATTCTAACAGCTGTTAGGGCTTTGGAATTTTCTTCCTATTCTGTCGATTTGACCAGGCACTGTAGGAAGAAAGAGAGTAGTAGTAATCAGGCTAGAAGAGACCTGAAATTGGCATCCATGTGCTTCTGTCCACACATACCAGCTAGAACTCAGATACGTGACCACATACCTGTGAGGAACACTAATACTGAAGTCTGGCTGTGAGCCTAGAGGAGAGAACATAGATATTAGTGAAAATCTAACTAGCCTGTCTCTGCCATGGTTTCATATTGACAGGAATTTTCAAAAGCATTCAGAGATCTAAAAACAATTTCCCGGGTTACCATGTGTTGACTAATCCCATTCAAAACTTATATTCTTAATATATTTGTCTTTTTTTGTTTTTGCTCTGAGTCTACAGAGTACATAAATTGTATTGCTAATAAATTTAAAAGCTACAGATAAAAATTTATAAATTTATTTTTTGTTTTCTTCCCTAGACAAATTTCCCATGGCTTTTATACCTATATATATATCTTCAGTACTCTACAGATTTATATATATGTATATATATGAGAGAGAGAGTACAAGGCTATAAGATGTGTGTGTGTGTGTGTGTGTGTGTGTATGTGTATATATAGATAGATTTAGATATATCAAGGTAAACATATGGAATTGAAGTAGAATTTTATGCTTAATGTCTTTACTAATTGTGTGTTCAGTATATTCTAATTTATTTTTTAAGTAGACAATATACAGTATATAAATTTTACAATACAACCTTATAAATATTTAACAGTAATTTATAAACTTTAATTCACATTAACGTAATCATGCACATTGACATTCTAACAGTGAGTTAAGCAACTAGATGTTGAGAATCAAGAACTTAAAACTGTTTCAAGATTTACATCATTTTTTAAAAATGAATACTCTGCATTATTTTTCTGTCACAACTGATTTTTAATATCCCTTCATAGTATAAACCATTATTTCGTATTTGAAGATAGACAATGTAATACGTACACTATTTTATTTTACTACCCCACGTCAATACTGTTTTATTATGGATTATTCATACTGAAGTGTTGATGCATTTTTGGTAAAAATTAATCTGTTATTCTTTTCTCAGTGGTTCATTACCATGAGACTTCAAAACATTTTTCATTTGTTCTTTTTGGAAATTGTGCATTGTCTTCATTTTTTTAAGTTGAGACTTTATAACTTGCAACATCTCAAGTGCATAGTATACCAAATTCAGTTTAATGAGAAAATGTAACCTTGTTTACCCTATAAAAGCTTTCCCAAACTCTTTGATTTCATATAATATTGTCTATTTCCCCTACAGCTTTGGTATAAAATCATTGTTATTAATGATGGTTTAGTCATAAATGTATCTGAAATTTTGACTCTAGTGTTCAGTATTTCACATTCTATACTATTTCCCTAGCCCTCTTGGTCAAAATTTAAAATACATATGATCAAAATAATAAAATTGAACAATGATATCATGTGATGCACAGAAGAAAATAGGCACATAGCATATTTGCTTAATGAATAAATAAGAATGGAGAAGGGTACCTCTTTTTTGTTTGTCTCCATATGTGTACAGGAAACAAGGTCAATGGGCCAAAGGTGAGAATTTAAGAGACAATGGCTAGCCCTCCATTGCAATTGAAACCCATTCTCACATTGGGCTGCACTATATATACCACCAGATCCAAAAGTAGTAGACTGTCTGAGCGGCAGCATATGCCTGTAATCAGCTTGGGAGTCTGAGAGAGGAGGATCACAAGTTCAAGGCCAGCATCAACAACTTAGTGACTTATTGAGATCCTGTCTCAAAATAAAAAGCAAAAAGTGTGGGGGGATGTAGCTCAGTAGTAAAGCACCCCTGGGTTAAATCCCCAATACAAAAAAAGAAAAAAAATAATAGACAGTTTTTCAACTTTAGTGTATTAGACTGTAATTAAAAGTTAAATAAATGATGTATCATAGCTATTATTTTTAAGATGTGGATTTATTCCATGAAAATTGAGTGTAGTGGCAAAGTATACACCTCTCTAAATATTTCTAGATGAATTGAATTTTAGAAAAATTAAAATAAAGTAAAGCTTCCTGCTGGATGAAGTAAAGCCAAAATGAGAGAGTGAAGGAATTCCCAGGGTCTGAGAAAGCTTAAAGGGATATATAGTGGTTCATGTTTTCCTCCAGTAATTACTGAGCCCACTGTATTCTCTTTAAATGAGACTGTGAATCTGTTCCATTTAATGGTTTCCAAAGCAGTTGGGAGATGTGACCCTCTGGAGATTTTGACAGGATTTGATTTTTGATGCCTAAGTACTATTGAGAAAGTTCAGGTATTGAAGGAGTGTATGAGAAAATCTATATGGAAGATCAATTTCACAAGTACTTTGTAAAAGCATCAGACAAGAGTCTCACTTGACATAGAATATAGAAGTTCTATGCCAAAAATTTGTCAACACACTCGATCTTGTGGACAAAAATATAGATTTGAACTTAGAGAGTATGATGTCCTGTCAAAGCACTGATCACCCCACAATTGAGTTCAACAATGAATTCCAAGAGGCTTGTAAAACCCTCTGCCGATGGGATTGCCGACATGAATAAACAGTTCAGTCACAGCTCAGCTAAGATATGAATCTGGATCATGACATGAGTAATAAATTAGTATATGAACGATTCAATACAGGATTATAAACTATTAGCCGTGCACTTATGAAAACACTCTTTCATAAACCATTCTATAATCCAAGCAGACAGTTTTCTGTCAGTCCAAGGGGATGCATTTATGGAGGTACAATGGGAGGACCCCTCTATATATTAGTGGTGGCAGGAAGGCCTCTGTTATGAGGATGTAATGTTTATCAACAGTCAGTGTTCTGCAAAGAACACGTACCTACCTGGCAGTTTTCCAAATGCATAAAGAGCAGATCTATATGGCTGACTGCAGCGTAGCATAGGCCAGGAAGAAGACATTTGAGTTAATCAAATTTTATGGTTAATAGATACCTTGCATACATGGACCACTTTCAAGGAATTAAAATCCAATAAAATCTAATTTATGCAAAAATATTATAATCATGGCTTAATATTTGATAATTTCAAAAGCATTTGGGGAACTTACAAAGCCTCAGGAATATAATTATGAATCTTGAAGACTATTTTACTGTAAATATGTTGTAGTGCTGGTTAGTTGAGCTTTCTGACAGTCAGCACACAGAACCATCCAACCTTTGTTTACCTTTTATCGTTGATATTTCAGAGGGTGGCTGTGAAGACTTACTTTAAGGATTTGATTTGCTTTTCAAATTAAAGAAAAGATCCACAATTCCAGTAAGTATGGATAAGCAAAGTGCTTCCTAAAGGGTAATTGGAGTAATTATCCACTGATGATGAAGGGGAAAATATAAGGATTTAAATTTTATTTCTTCTAATTCTTTCTTATAATCTACTGAATATTCAATGATTTAATCTTTCAAACTAAGAAAAGTGTTATTTTAAAATTATAGTTAAATAAAGTTTGGGCATACTGACCCATAATGGCAAGTATATATAATCTGCTTGCCTATTTTAAATTATGGCTCATATTTTTCTCATTTTTCTTTTTCCTATGAGATTGTACACAGTAGCAGCACAGAGCAGTGATAAAAAGTGTTTCTAAGCTCTAAAAAGGACTATATTTGAATCCCACCCAGCTCTATCAATTACCATTTCTGTGATGGGGGCAATTTATTCAAGTTCTTCCAGTCTCTATTTTCCTTGTATAAATATTTGTAATAATAATTGCTCTTTATTATTGAAATGATGAAATCAGTTAATAATATTTCAATAATAATCTAAACCATCTAGAAAAGGGCCTAGCATATATCAAGTGATCAATAAATGTTAGCCATGTATATATTATCATTATGGCTATTACAGTATCAATTCTGAAAAGACAACTTCAGGCCGATGCCATTATGTCCATACCTGTGCATTGACACCTACTCTTTCCTCCACCTGGGAATCTGCTCTCAACAGTTGACCAGCCCAGCTTTTGCTGTATCTTCAAGATGCAACCCTGACCATTCTTGGTTAAGCTTCCCTGTGTAGAGGATCAGTCACCACCTCCTTCGTATCTGCACTCACCTTATATAAGCCTTTATTATATTTAAGGTAACTTTGGATTTGAAGTGTCTATTTGTTTATCCCTTTTATGAGATTTTGAGCTTTTTCTGGATGGTGGATGTCCTCTCACATATAGAGTCACTTAATAATAACCACAGACTTCCTTGCTTGCTGAAATAAAGGTATGAACAAAAGTTGTACCCACTAATTTGGTGAGCTTAAAGACTTTTCATGTTAAAATGTGGATCTTGTTATTAAATGTGGTGATCTTCATTTTCTAGGATAAAAATAGCATGTTCTGTCTTTTATTTAATGGTTTAGTTGGACTACAGTGATGAGATCCCATAAACTCAGGGGCTTACCAACTAAAACCACAGTCTTCTCAGTGAGTTCCCACAGGGCAGAGAGTCAAAGGAGTTCTTCTTAAGAAAGCTATTCATTCCACTCATGAGGGCTTCACCTAAACATCTACACAGGTCCCACTTCCCAATACCATCACGTTGGGATCCCTGATCTCAATGTATACATTTTGCAAGGACACAAAGTTTCAGTGCATAGCATGGGTGTTGACATGTTGGCTTTTTAAAAACTTATTTTTTATCAGTTCATTATAGATACACATATTATAATTTGTGTATCTATCCATCCCCAGTACTTCCCTTTTCCTACTTTTTAATTTTTTAATTTTTTTTTTTTTAGTTTTAAATTATATATACACAGAGCAAAATCCCAGCACCACCTAAGGGCTTACAGGGAAGGTCATCCTCTCCTCCAGCCACATGCCCATTCCCCTGTTACATCCCAGGGATAAACTCTCTATTTCTGGGTTGAGTGTGATTGTGTGCATATACCACACACAAGTTCTTATACAACTGGGTGCCCAAGGGACATGGCAGGTTTTACCTTATTTTTTTTTTTTATGTTTTGTGATGTCGTTTTTCCATACTGGCAGCACAATTGATGGACCCGTTTGTTAATAGCTGCATGGTATTTTATTGTGTGAGAGGCCACTGCACCAGAGTGAAGTTCCTTTGGCATAGGAAGCCGCTGGGGAAAGCAAGGCCTTTTTACCTGGGAGGTTTTCCTTGGGAGCATTCGTGGAGTGGTTTTTATATCTTTTTCCTACTCATAGAGCAAAGGAGACAATACAAGAGGGAATTGCTCTAATGGTCCACGGACAGTAACATGGCAGGGAAGAAGACTGTGACCTCTCACAAGTGAAAAATCTTTAACTTTTAATGTTGAAATTTTCAAATAATATGTAGTTTATGTGATTTGGAAGTGTGTGATGGAAAGAAAGTTTCAATTATATGCTGTGTGAATGAACCAAAAACTTTTTTGAGTATAATATTAAAATTGGAATTGGGGGCCTCAGGGTCTATAGCTCAGGGGTAGAGCTCATGCTTAGCATGGCCAAGGCTCTGGGTTCAATCCCCAGCACCAAAAAACAAAGAAACAAACACAAAGTGAAATTGCAGCTTAGTGTAGCCTTTTTAGTTAGCACTTAGATTGTTTTTTCCTGATGAAAATATTTCATAGTAGAAAATTTAGATTTGTGAAAAATCAAAAACAAAGACAGTGTTAAAGATCATTAATGATTTTTACCATCAAGGTAATTGATATTAACTTTCATAAGCTTCTGTGTATTACCACATTTTAAGTTGCTGCTTCACTTAGATGTTTTGAACATAACCAATTTAGAAACCTAATTTTAGACATTTATTTCTAACATGTAATAGAGCATCATTAATAACAGCGATGTAAGCAGGCGTCTTCTGTTACTTGAAGAGAGATTCCTTATTATTATTTAGTAAAAGCAGAATTTCTAGTTCAGAGTATGAACAGCATGGTTAAAGCTTTGGATATTGATTCATTTCCTGAATTTTCACTTCTATTCTGTTTACCTTGTCTATCATTCAGTAGAAACACAAAGTTTCTGTACCTTATAACTCTACAACAGAGAAAAATATTGTAGATATTTCAGGAGGAACTGAGTTATTCATTATAACATTAATAATATACATTCATTAATTACTAAACTCACAAAAAAACTTATAAAATGAGTACTATTTTTGACTCTTTAAGAAATAATGATAATGAGGCACATAGAGGTTGAGTGACTTGCCCAAAGATGCAGAGCTATTAAATAAATTAGTAGTACAGCCCATGTTGAAATCTAGGTACAGCCAACTTCAGGAACTAAGCTTTTCCAACACTGCACAACATATGTCACATCCAGTGTGCTTAACTCTAAAGTGACACCAACGATATCTACTTACAATTATGCCATTAAATTATGCCTCACTTCTCACTCGGTATCTTACATGAAAAGGAATTTCAATAAAAAACATCTTTTCCTACCCTGTCCATCTCTGGTCAGATCAACTCTCTTGTCTAAAAGTGTAACATTTTAATAAGAGTTCACAGTTAAACTCAGTCAATCACTATCTTTGACCTCCCATAATTTGCAAAATATTTTTGTATCCTTAATGAAGGCACCCATTTACATAAGCCACAGTTTCCTGCTGTGCAAGTCATTGGTATTAGGCAGGTTCACCTTTAAAGTATTAATGAATCTCTGCTTTTTTCTGTGTAATATCTCAGTGGGCAGCTTTGAGGCTCTCTGATCAAACTATTCTCTCATCAAGGGAGTTATCAGTGGAATTCATCGATATATGTCTAGTCCAGTCTGATATCCTTTTATCCAAGGGCCTCCAAATCCTTAGATATATATCAAGTGAATAGTTCAGCTTGCTTATTTATTTTTGACTGTCACTTTGTACCTAGAGAATTTATAACCTGTTTTTACTGTTCACAACCATGGCATTGTCCAAAGTGGAATTTTTGTTATTAATCAAATGATTCCCTAAATTACATGTTACATCTTTTCCCTAAAACTGTTTCATGTTCTTCATTGGAGAGCAAACTGCAGGATGGTGGAGTGTGGGCAGCCAGAACTAACACCGTTCTTGCCAATAGATGGAAACACCAAAAACATAACTTCAGTTTTCCATTAATTTTCAAAGTCATGTGTTTGTATTTAAAGTCAGGCTTTATAAAAGACATATATAGAGAGTGAGTTTTACTGAATGGCTGCTCTATGCCATATAGTATGTTAAGTCTTTAAGATACATCAATCAAGACAATCCTGGTCAAGAAAAAATTACAGCATAGCAAACTGATACATAAACTTGATAACTACAATACAGTAAGTGCTTTGCTAGAAGTACACACAGGACATGGTAGGGACACAGAGAATAATATGTAGCCAAGTCAGAGTTAGAGGGTAGTACGATGGTTTCCCATAAAAAGAAACACTGAACTAAATCTTAAAGAATTTACCCACTATTTGGGGCTGGGGATGTGGCTCAAGTGGTAGCGCGCTCGCCTGGCATGAGTACGGCCCGGGTTCGATCCTCAGCACCACATACCAACAAAGATGTTGTGTCCGCTGAGAACTAAAAAAAAAAATAATAAATATAAAAAAAAAAGAATTTACCCACTATGCATATGCTTTAACCATCTATTAAAAATATTTACGTTTGTTATTCTATTTCTACATTATCTACAACAGTTTCCTACTAGAGAATTATTGTAGTTAATCAATTCTTATACACAAAAAAATCCATGATACTAGTGCCTAAAAATGAAAAATCCATATTTTGTTAGGCACAAAGCAATCATTCAATCCATTAATAATATCTAGAGAAGTTTTTAAATGCTGGAATGAAGTGCAGTGCATACTAGGTGATCACAAAATACTTGATGCATTAGCTTATATAAAATTAGGCAGACATTTGTCACAAACATACCATTTTAAATTGGAGAACTGGGGATGGAAATCATACTCCTACATGCAGAGTAGCATCGCAAACTATTTCTGTATGACATTAGTTTCCCCATAGACATTTACTGATGTTTGGCAAAGAAAAAAAAATGTTTTATATTCAAATGTTTTAGGGAAATATGAGGTGAAATAAAGTTAGTAAGATTTCCTTTGTGCAAGATTTCTTAGAACTTTAATGTTATGTCATAAATATTATGTCAAAAATATCATGCCAGTTTCATTCCATTATGATCAGATAAAATGCATGGTATTATCTCCACCCCTTTATATTTATTGAGGGTTGCCCTATGGCATAATATATGGTCTATTTTTGAGAAGGATCCATGTGCTGCTGAGAAAAAAGTATATCCATTTGATGATGGTTGATATATTCTATATATGATATGTCAAGAGCTTTGTAATGTTGTGAACAACCAATAAAAAAAAAGAAAGAAAAAAAAATATCATGCCATATTTTCCTACAATTATTGATAAGGGAAGTGGGAGCTTTCCCACAATACCTACTAATATGCAACACAACTAATTTTCAAAAATACTGTTTGGGCAATCCTGACATAGGAAATGAAGGACACATTTCTGGAAAGTGAACTATATATTTGCCAATGAACTCAGTGTCTTCCAAACACATGTTTAGAAAAAAAAGAAAGAAAGAAACCCTTTCTCTGTTACTAGATTGAAACTCAATCCTAGGCTTCTATTCCACTTGATTGAAGAGATCTTTATTTAGTCAATTCCTAGTAAGCTCGACTTCAGGTTATAATACTATCAGTTTGAGATTTTTTTCCTCTTCCCCACCCTTCTCAGAATAGGATCAAAGTGCTGGGGAGCTTACGTGGGATCATAGCCCTGGGAGGGGACATATGGTTCTCATCTGGTAACTGTCCACACAGCTGCCAGCTGTGGTTTACACAGACCCAGCTGGTTTTCAGTTGTTGTTATTCTTCCGCGAGATGTCTGCCCTTACATCTGGCTGCCCCGCCACATGTTCACACCACATCCACTCCAACAGCACCTCCTCTTGACTCAAAGGCCCCTTCAGGTCAGCCAGCTCATTCTTCGCTAATTTCTGGACCTTTCTCAGACTTGTGGGAAAATGAGGCTGCTCCACCGTACCATTTTAGGTCCTTGGGATGTTTGCTGAGGCTGCCTAAGACTCTCTCTGCCTCTGAGACTGCTTCCATGGCAACCAGTACAAGCAGCTACCTGGGAAGACTCCACAGAGGAAGCCTCCATTCTGGTCTCCCCAGACTTATTATGGGGCATTGACTCATCCAACCTCATAAAGAAAATTTGACAGGTAGTAGGGTTGGGGTGTGAGGGATTATTGTACATAACTGCTGTGTATTTGGTGCTTTCCAATAGAGGAACTATCCGAGCCCATGGGCCAGGTGGAATATGTCTAAAAGGTATACTCCTTCATCACCTGGAAGAATCACATTTAAGAAATTTATTAGTCTAACTCTAGTTTTATGCTTTTAATAAATTCTAAGGATTTAGTTTATAATTTAAAAAAGACTTCACAAAAATATATTTACGTGCATTCTGTGCACATTTTTTGCAAACGGAGATTTTATGTTGCCTTACATACATTTAGCAAAAGAGTGAAACCTAATGGACATTAACAAATTATTTGATCACCACATTAGGCAGATGCCTTTGAATGGATAGCTTTGCAACTAAGTAATACTAATTTCTCTCCTATGGAGTTTTTTGCCAAGACAGCAAAAGTGATTTTAAGAAGACAATTCTTATCTGGGTGCTAAATAAGACAATGAAACATCCTTTATTTCTCTCAATACAACTCTTTAGTTAGTGTTAAAAAGAAAGCAGAATTATCACAGTACATGAGTGGGGTGTGTGTGTGTGTGTGTGTGTGTGTGTGCGCGCGCGCGCTTACAACTGAGCCACATCCTCATAACTTTTTATTTTATTATTAATTTTTTTTATGTTGACACAGGTTCTCAGTAAGTTGTGGAGACTGGCCTTGAACTTGTGATCCCCCAACTCACCTTTCTGAATAGCTGGGATTACAGGTGTGCACCACCATACCCAGCAAGTATCTTCATAAACTAGAAATTGATAGTAACCCATGGAATAAAAATAGACTAACATGTTTTGGGTGCCTGCTATGTACAGAGTATTTCTATGTACAATATTGAAATTAGATGGGTACTATTATTCCTTATTGTACAGGTAAGGAGAACCAGGATTAGAAAAGTAAAATAGGATGGTGAAGCTTTTATCTCCATCTGCTGTTGACAAAGCCCAGGGCTCTTCCCATCAACTTGCTTATCAGAAACCCATGTTCCCTAGAAGATGCAAAAGGTGAAAAAAAAATCACATGCTAGGAAACTCACTGGGTTTCTTCAAATTTGAGTAAGGAATTATCAGGCGTCTAGAAGCCTTTTACCTCAGCCCTTTTTGAACTGGTAGGTTTGGGGGCATGGTGTTCCCACATGAGGGGCTGTGGACAGCCATTTGTGCTTAGTGTTCCCTTAAGTATTTAAGTACGGCATTCAGAGGTCCATGGGTCCACATGTGTCCCTTGTCATCTCAGGTCCTGGGTGACCCTTCCTATCCCACCCAAACTCCTCTGGGAATTCTGGTACGGAGGAACTTTTCCTGCCCTCTGGAACTATCTTTTGCTGATTTCTATGTTGGCCTCAGGCACTAGAATCCTCACAAAAAAGTCTGATACTTTATTCAATTGTAAAACAGACCCATTCCCACAATCCCTTCTGAGCTACCAAGATTTCTCCTAGGAGCAGGCTTTGTCTCCTCTTACAGGAACAGCATGTCCTGGTCACACTGAGGCATCTTGCAATTTCAGAACACTTTGTGGGATGATAGGAACAAGAGACCTCAGCTTTCCAAGGACAAGGACTGTTGTTGTCTCTTCTGTTCCTTGGTATGACCCAAGTACCTAGCACACAGTTTGCACTTAAAAACTATTTCTCAAATGCATAGTAACAGAAAGCATAAAGATTCTGAAAGCAAGTTTTCCCTGTCACCCAGTTCTTTCCCATTTTGCTCTCTGGCCCTCCAAGGTAAGAATGTGTGGATATCATTCACCAAATTCTTTTTTAAGCTTCTTATTGAAATCAAGTGGATATTTTGGCCATTATTAAACTGGGAATTAAAACCTGATATTCATATTCTAAATCCTGCTGCCCCTATACTGCAACTTTGGAAAGTTTTGTGTGTTTTAGTGTGCATCTGTTTATTTCCATGAGTGAATA
>NC_138196.1:55104695-55135315 GCF_964194105.1 Spermophilus citellus | reverse complement strand
TGTGTATTTTGTTCCATCCTTTATGTCATATGAGACTTTATTACATTTATGACATCACAGACATAGCCCAGAAATTCCACTTTCATGTTCTACATATTGCTGTCATCTTCCCTTTACTTTTTGAGAATTAGAAGGGAAGAAAGAGAACATGCCTGTATGTTCAGCAACTATGATTATAAGTCTCTTTATTAATATTGGCCAAGTAAGAAGTGGGTCCTTTTATGGCAATAGCACAAGTTTATCTTGTATTTTATCTACAGAGATGCTGCAAAAGCTTGCAAACAATAAATAAATTATTGTTAGTATAAAATATGAAATTAAGCAAGTTTGTAAACAATTTTCTACTCAGAAACTGCTATCAGTTTTTTGGAGATTTGCTTAGCAGTTCCCAAGGTTTGAATGCTTCAATAAAACTTTCCTAAAATCAATCCTGAACAAATGGGCTGAGTTTCATGAGAAGTAACGTGTCAAGATATCAGTACTTCCCACAATGGCTCAGAGAGAAAATACCCAACAGGATTCGATTTTTATTTTTAATGTATTATCAACTTTTTTTCCTATTTGGAAACATTAAAAATAAGAAGACAAATACAATAAAATACTAAAGTTTACAAAGCAACAATATGTTTATGTTCAGTTAGGAAAAGAAAAAAACACATTTAAAAATTTGTTTTCAGTTTTCCTTATCACTGAAAACAGCAATATGCTCTTTAAATACTTTTTCTCAAAGAAATGTGAATTTTTAATTTAGTTTGCAATGATCACATGACTAATCATTGTTTTATTCACATAGAAAATAATTATCTGGTAAGAGCATATAAAACTGTGAATCCTTGCTGATAACATGAATTCATTAAAAAAGAAGAAGAAGAAGAAAATATTGAAAATGAATGTTTAAGAAACTAGACTCAAGTGCCACCTGGCCAAGTTCTACCCTCCCTCTCTCTGTCTTTTTCTGTCCTGCTCTCCTTCTCACTTTACTTTGCTTTTCTCCCTTCCCCACTTTGTCTTAATGCACAAGAATTTACTGTCAAAATTTTAACCCACCCAATAATAAACATAGTTATGTTAGAAAATGAATGCTTTAGTTTTTAATAGACACTTGTTAAGTGCTTAAAATATTTTGTTCTTTGAAAGTAGATAAGCATTGAAATTATACTCTTATTCCCAACCTTCTGCTCACTGAGCAAGCCCCTTGCTGCTATAAGTATATTCTTCAGAATGAACCTGTCCCAAATATCTCAAATTACAAATTGATGGAATTTGAAGAAATGTGCTTTCACAGGCAGGGGGAAAAAACAAACCCAAACCTTCGAGGTAGCATATGGGCATAGTTTACACACTGAGGAACTTGGAGACGTATTCATAAATCCTACAGAAATTGAGGACTTAGAAAAGAGGCCATTAATAAAATTGAAACTCCTCATAGATATTAATATTGTGAAACACACAGTTTGCGATTCTACAGCTACCTCCAATGCCTGCTTTAATGCTTCTGCTCAGTTGAGGAAAAATTCTTTCAGAATTTCCTGCCCAATTACTCTTCTTTTTTGTTTGTTTTTGTGCTAATGGGGATTGAACTCAGGGCCTCTCTACCACTGAGCTACAGCCCTGTTATGTTTATTTTGTGATGAGGTTTCCTTAAGTTACTGAGGTTGGTCTTGAACTTGGGATCTTTCTGTTCCAACCTCCCTCACAGCTGGGATTACAAGTGTGAACCATTGCACCTAGCTTCTGATCACTTTTTTTGAGGTCTTGTCAATCAAAGAAAATAAAGACCTCTTAACGTCCATGTAAATATTGTCTTATTTATTAGGATATGATCATTGATTTAGAAGTAAATCAATTCAATGAAGGCCACAATAGATAGTCTCCCTCTGAAAAGATTAAAAGTTGTGTTATGCCACCATAAAATAAAATTACCTGTTTTCCTTTTTTTAAAAGAATTTTTAATATTTATTTTTTAGTTTTTGGTGGACACAACATCTTTATTTTATTTTTTATGCGGTGCTGAGGATCGAACCCAGTGCCCCGCACATGCCAGGAGAGCACACTACTGCTTGAGCCACATCCCCAGCCCAACCTGTTTTCCTTTATTAAATGAGAATTATTTTATTTGTAATTTATCATCATTATATAGAAGTCACAGAAACTCAGAATTACAGTGGAAGGAATTTGGGATGATTTAGATCAAGAACTTCCTTTTATAAAACTGAAAATGTATTGAAGAAGGTAAATTACTAGATTCAGGTTTAGTTGCAACAGAATCAAAGGTTTAGGTAAACAGTTATGGAAATGCCAATATATTGTTAAAGTTTTCAAAGAAGTTCACATCAAATTTTATTTTTAAGACATTTAAGATGTTGTTATTACTATTAAATTGAATGGATTGTTTTCTGTTAATTTTTATTCTAGAGGTAACTCATACAAATAATGTTTTTAAATGCTAGCAAGACAAAAAGATATAAAAGGCTTCAATATATTTCTTATAGCAGCTACCATTCTTTTCCTTTCTGGATTTTTAAAAATTAACTTTATTTCATTTTCGAATTTCCTCCCTGTCCTTGGAGTTGTGAAATGTCTCAAGATATAGCTTTGACACACCTAGGTTTAATTTTTCATGCATCCTGATCAGAACTTGATGGGTTCTTTCAGTTAAAATGATTGAAGGCAACATTTCTACTGTTCTTTCCGTTTCCTCTCCCAGTGTTATCTCTCTCCGTTCATCTCTTCTAGAATGCCTACCAGATAAATGTTAAACTTGAATGTGCCTCCATCCCTGCACACTGACCCCTTTGTCTTTTTGTTGTGATTTTGGTACTGACTGCCTCAGCTTTATCTTTGAGATATCCAACAAAGTTTTTAGCTGTTTGTATTTTATTCTCTCTCTACCCTTTTTTCAGGACTTGAGAGACTGGTGAGTACAATTTTTAATAGCCAAGACTTCTTTCTTTCTACTCTGCTCCTTTTTTTTTTCTTTCTAATATCAATTTGATCTATTTTCAATGTATATTTTCTCCTCTGAAAACTGTTTAAGTTTTAACAATATTTCTCTCAGCTCCCAGGTATACATCAGATTTCTCTAAGGGCTGTTTCTATTTTTATCCTCTATCCTTCTCATTTCCCTCAAGTTTCTGCCTATCCTTCAACATTCTTTCACGTCGATTGAGAAACAAGTTTCTGTCATAGCTTTCTATAGTTTCAGGGTCTTCCCCCCAGAAGCCCACACACTAACAGGTGAGGAGGGACACCCATAGTTCTGGGTAAGGAGACAGGTGAGCCAGCCAGGCCTCTATGGTAGCCAGGGAACAAGCAAGAGACCAGTGACTCTGTCAGCAAAGAACAAATAAGGAAAGCTTTTCTCAGGGGATAAAGTTCTTAGGGACATTTTATGTTTGGGGAGATGCCTTTTCTTTTCTCTGTTTCTATCAGGGCCCAATGTACGTGTCTGCCTTTCCCTGGAAGTCTGCCCTGATTCTTCCTAATGTCCCAAACCCTCTGATTTGGCTTCCATGCCAAGCAGTTCACCCAGCTTACCACAGAAAAAGCAGAGAGTTGGGGGAGAAGGGTCAGAATCTGGCTCTTCCAACATGAGTGAATTCTTTTCTAGGAGCTTCCTGCTTGCTCCACCCAGGGCTCTCAGTCAGCCATGGAGGCCCTGGCTAGCATCAGGGCAGACTTGCTGCCAGAGACCAGGCTGCCAGCACTCAGAGTGGACTCACCACTTGCCAGGGCTGGGACCTTCCCCAGTTTCCTCATCTCTGTGTGTCACATTTTGCATCTCTGAAGGACCTCATCTCAGCATCTACATTAAGGAACTGTAATGGGGACTCAACTGCTGAATACAGGTCTTAGGTCTGCTGGGACTGCCATGACAAGGCACCAGACTATGGCTTACAACAACAACTGAATTTCTCAGTACTGGAAGTGAGCATTCTGAGGTCAAGGTACTGGCAGAACCAACTCAGTCCTTGGCTGGCAGATCTCATTTTTTGTGTTCCTGCATGGTCACCTCTTTATCTGTCTGTCCTAATCTCTTCTTACTAGGACACCAGTTATACTAGGTTAGGGCTGTCCCACAAGACCTTCTTTTATCTTAAATACTTCTTTAAGGCTGTATCTGCAAATCCAGTCACCATTCTAAACTGCAGAAGTGTAGAACATTGATATAAATTTGGGGTATAGGTAACAATTCTGTCCCTAAGCTTCTGAAAAAGTCTCTTCGCATAGTGAACTGCCTGTAAATGTGGATATTACTACTCACAGAAAAAAACAGTTTCCCTCTCTTGGCTTTGGTTGAATGTCCTGCTCATTTGATTCTCTCTCCATGATTCTTCATTGCTTTGTTCAAATCCAGGCCAGGCACCTGCTCACTTGCTGACTGGGGAGAGGGAAGTGAAGATCAGCAGTGAGCAGCTAAGCCCAACATGACCCAGGCAGAGGATACCCCCCCACACACGCATGGACACAGGGCTCATATAGGAGGAGCTTCTCACATATCTCCCCACATCTATTCTTTCTCCTTTACAATCAATTCTAAGCACTTGAAGCCATAATGAGATTTAAAAAAATTTCCTAGCTTGAATTTTTTAATTGTAGAAATCTGAAAAATAGCATTTGATATGCTATGTCTTAAGAGAAAATTCTGGAAAATCTAAAATATTCACAAATGCTTTTAATTCTTGCATATTGATAATATTCTTTGTGGAGTTAGGTAGGCAGACAATCAGATGAGGAGGTTGAATGTAGTGGATCTTAACTTCAAGGAAAAACTGATAAGATGCAGATTGCTCAGTGAATCTTCATAACCACACCAAATTGGTCACTTGGAATTTTGAAATGTAGATTATCTCCAAATCCTTATAGTAACTTTCAACTCAGCATCTTTTCTGAGAAACACACAGATGGCCAGAATAATAGTAGCCTTCAGATTTAAAAAAAAAAAAAAAAAAAAAAAAAAAGTTTGAGAATGAAGGGAATTCCTAAGGCAGAATTTTAGAGTGGCTTTTTCTTTTAGATCATTTCAGGAATAAAAGAGTAGGTCTGTCTAAAATGGAGATGTTTTATTCTTTAATTCCCCATCTAATCACTTGGGTTAAGGAGACACTCTCACAGCTGGCAGGGTAGAGAGGAAGTTTGGGAGGGCTCTACCCTGGTTCCCCCTTTGAAATATCCCCCAGGGTAGAGGGACAAATAGTAGTGACTTCTCACTCCTCAGAAGTTCCTGAGCACAGGCAAAGTCTTCTCCAATATCCTAATCCTGGTTTTGGAGACTGAATACCTCCTCTCCACACCAACCTGAGGGAAGAGAGCCAAGAGGCTCTCTGTAAAGTAATTCTCTCATAGAAGGGGTCTCCTACTAGTAAATGATGCTTTGGAAATGAGATTAAACCCTTGCCAACAGCTCAGAGATGATATTTAGGGTCCCTAGCTTTAGACCATGCCTAAGATGACCAGATTGCTTTTTCTATGCCAGCCAAGAAAGGGGGAAACTTGGGAGTCCCAGACACCCCTGAGGGTTAGAGGATGTTACAGTGATGAGAGAGACGAAGAGAAAGGAGAGAAGAGAGAAACAGGAGCAGGAAGAAAAACAGATGCCTCATGTTCTTCATTTTGCCTGGGCCTGGCCCCATGCATAGGCAAAATAAATCTGGCTCAGAATACATCCAGGCAGGACATGACCCAGACTTTGGACCCTCTCTTAGTAAACTTTGCATTCTTACCAAAACTGGTGGTCCACATATCTTCAGAATTGCTCAAAGCCAAAAAATAAGGAGGGGAGGTTTTTGCCAAGTAAGAGACAAAATGATAGGTGTGTGGTTTAGTTGCCTAAAACTACCCATGTGACCAAATTGTGTTTTCTAAATAACATTTTCATCTTTCATTGATACTTTATAATTGGATATACTTTATGGGGCCAGGTTGCCTTGTACTTATTTTTTTTTTTCTTGAAGACTCAGGGCACATAACCAGGTACTTATCATTTCCGCCTCTGCTCCTCAGCGAGGCAAATAGGAGCTATGGTATCCGCAGCAAAGCAAGGCAAGTGTAGCCCCAGGAAGCTAATTGGAAGAAGGAGGAGTTATAGCAAGAAAGCCTCAGTTGGTTCTTCAAAGACCCCACTTTTCATACTCTCTTGCATTTAGCAGTCTTTTGTAAGAAGCAGCACAAAAGACCAGACTTTTCCCCCTCTCAAACTCTCAAAGTACCACTGCATTGATTAAAAATTTAGCAGAACAAATCCTTGGCTCCTTAGTAGGGCCTGTAGGAAAAATGCTCGACCTGCTACTTTCTGCTGTGAAATTCTTCCTCCCGTTCCCCTCTTGCAAACAATTTGCTGCCTTAAGTTTACTTCTGTCAAGCAATTAATTCTCAATGCACACAGGCTCATCTTGTAAGCACATATGCTTGCTTTTGAAATAAAGTTGTTAATGACTAAATGTATTCCTTGTTCCTGGTTTCACAAGCTCATGATGGCAGGCACCATAATGGTTTCCAAGTAGTGGTGACTGTTTTCTTTGCACAGGGCACTGGCCTGTCTCTCACATTCACAGCTGTTGTACATGCTTTGAATTGAGAAAAAGAAGAGGGAATGAAGAGAGAGAGGGAAAAAAAATCATTTGTGACTGGTGTGTGAACAAGTGCTAGCTTAGACTCTCCCTCTCCAGAATGAGTCTGAATTGTCGGATATGGATGCACTTGACTGAAATGAACTGGAGGGAGTCCACACAGGTACAGGTGCACTAGGTTAATCAAGACAAAGTTGCAGTGACTTTAATCTACAAAAATAGTATCCCACCGTCAGGATAGTGAAATAAAACTCCTTTGCTGTCAGTAGTGAGAAAGGAACTAAGAGGAACAGCCCAGGGTCACAGCACAGGGCTACACAAGGACTCCCCCCTACTGGTGTCCAAGGTCCTCAGAGTGTGAAAAGGAAAGGTGCCACCCCTTTGGTGAGGTCACTGGCCTTGAAGTAGGAAAGATTTTGTTAATTCACCTTTGATGAAAGTTACTTGTCCTGAGCAAATACAATTCACTCTTAATATGCTTATTTCTCAAGAGGTATGAATTACATTATTACATATGTAGCATTAATCACACACACACACACACACACACACACACACACACACACATTCAGGCAGCTATTCAAAAAAAGAGTCCTCCTGTGCAGAAGGACTAAGAGAAGTAAGAGAATTTTACTTTTTGTTTTATACCCTTCTGTAGTGTTTAAATTTTTTACTTTGTGCAGGTATGACTTTCATAATAAAAGAGAAGCTGTAATAGCCATGAGATTTCCCTCCTACGATCCATCTAATTTAAAGTGATTGGTGTTATCAGAGTCTTATTATTTCAGAATATCCCAGGCAGAGTTCCAGCAAGCTATGATATAAAACATGGTTCTGAGGGATTTGGTCACACGTTATATATACAACATGGAATTTTTGTTAATCGCTTTTCAACATTATTTCTGCTGGGCAGTACAGTACACATTTTCAGTTTATACCTTCTGTCCCAGAATGCTCAAAAATGTCTTGTTCTAGACAACAAATGTTCTGGTTACTCTGGTTCTGAGTAGCTATGTGGCATGTTCATCGTATATTTAATCCACCCTTGAAAATTATACTTCAGGTAAAAAATAAAATGAGCACAGGCTACTCACTATAATAGGTACTTTGAAGATATATATTATGTGATTTAATGTATATGGCCACACAATGGTCTTCTGAGGCAGGGGAAATTATACTCATAGTAAAACAGGATTGGAAAGTTGCCCATGGTTTTATTTTAAATTTTGACTCTCCTTACCTTTTTTAGAAATGTAATCATAATCTGTCATTGATTATGTCTGTCCTTTCAAAACATTGGGACACACATAAACTCCAAATGTCTGTGTAATTCCTCTAATAATATCCTTCTACCACTAATATAAATTTAATACAGATTTCAGAAATAGACATTGCTGTCATTCTCAACTCAATATCCATTCCGTCCCGGAAGCTTTCCCTGTCCCCTTAGCCTAAATCAATTTCCCTTGTTACTCTCATAGCCCCTTTCAAAGCATTTATCTGTTTATAAAGATTTATTTGATTAAGATCTGTATCTCCAATATCCTAAGCTCCTTTCAGCCAGAGAGCATGCCTGTTTGCTTTTCGTATTTCTCCAGCACCAAGCACATTACATTAATACTGCTGACACATTGCTAGACACAAACTATTGGCAATATCTTGCTCCAAAAGCCATTAGAGGGCCTCTAGAATCTCACACATATACTCTACAATTTAAAAGTCGGAGAGACAAAAGAGTGGCCCATTTTTTTCCCCAAGACTCAAATCCTGAACAAATGGGTCAAAAGGACTTAAATTTGTGAAGCAGGGGTAAGCTGTTCTGTCTTCACGTATATCTCCTGAAGAAGGCTTTGCTACATCATTTGGTTTCAGTCCTCTAACTTTCCTGTCAAGATCAGCCTCTACTTAGCTCATTTTCCACTTTGTAATCCCAAAACCCACGCTTAGTCTTAATGGCAACACTTTTGTCATAACACAATTATTTTGATATTTTCATCACTGTGTGATTTAGGAATAGCAATCTCAAAGGAAACACTCAAAACTACTTTAGGAGAACAATTATCCATGCTGAATAGTGGGACAGGGGTGGGAATGACTAAGATGATTATGGGATGACTAAATGCCTCCCACCCCCAGCTAACCCTTTTTAATGCCAATCTTATTATTTTTAAGTTGCATTATTGTTGCCATTTAATAGCTGCATAAATTATATCCCATTTAAATAAGGGGAATAACAGAAACCAAACGCTCTCATTGGTTAGAATTTTCTTCTCCTTTTAAATATCCACCTACTTAAATAAATATTCTAAATTAATGCAGAAAACTTAATATTTCTATTATAGTCCTTCCTGACCCTAAGTGAAAGAAATCCAGATAGGTACTGCTCTAGGACTCAAAATTCCATCCAACTTTTTCTCCCTTAAACAATACTAGGGTTATAGATTTTAAAATAAAATTCAGGGATTCTTTGAAATTATAATAAAGCCTCATTCTCTCATCTGCAATGACAGCAATATGCACAAACATAGTTCCTAATGCATGATTTTCCCTTTGAATAAACCTGGCTGTATCTTCAGCAGTAGAAGGCTAGGGCATAATGGATAGGTTCTTTTGGCATTGTTATTAGACTTGATTAATCCATAGGGATGCAGTACAGCTAGGCGTATGAATCCTCATGTAGTCAAATTAAGGGAGTAAGACCAAATAAACATGTCTAGTGGTGAAATTCCTCCTCTTTCCAATCATCCAATCATTTACCCCAACAAAGATCTTCATTAATATGATTTGATCACTAACTAGCTTAGCAGCTTTTCCTATGGGTAGGAAAAGTGCAGAACTGGGTAACCAAACATGTATGTTTCAAGTTTTTGTTTTTGTTTTTTTATTACTGCTTTAGAAGCCACAGAATATCTTGTATTTAATTCATATATGGACAAACGTTCTTTTTTAAAGCTGTTATTATTTACAGTTTCCAACAACGGGACACTACATTAAGTAGGCAGAGAAAACAAATGTAGCTTCTGAATTCAATTCTGTTTTGCATTATCTCTTATTTGTTGTTCTTATTTCTACACCGCAGCCTGAAGCTTTTGACATTGTTTGCATATTCATCTATCAGACAAAATGTTTGGGGAAAGGAATCACATAGTCCAATAAGAATATACACTGAGCTACTGAGATTTTGAGGTTAATTTAATGTAGAGAGAAAACTCTATTTTAAATGTGATAATATATTTTTTTAAATGAGACTATTTAGCATGGCACTTTCCCTCCAGCAAGGCAAAAAGGGCATGTGGTCTTGTGTTTTCATTTCTTTTCTTTTTTAAAGTATTGTTTAAACAGGACCAAAAAAAAAAAAAATGAAATGCAGAGCAAATGTCATTAACTCTGGAAACTAAATAGCAAATGAGTCCATTCCAATCAAATGCTTAAGATTATTTTAATCAAGTATCTGTTGTCAACAGGAAAGTGTATTTATCTTCCATAAACCACTTTGAATCCATTAGTAACCTTTATTTCAATTTTTTCAATATATATTCTGCTTCTTCCATATAGTTTTCGTCCTTTCCATTTATACAAAAGACAATCTGGCTTGTATTTTGTTTTTCACTGAGATTCAATATATTGTCCACTTTTATCATTGATTGACTGAAGTTCAGAGAGGCTAAGTAAGTAGGCTCAGGTACCCCAGGGTTTTAGTGGCTCAGCAAGAATTAGAATTCAGGAAAAATTTGCTTTCCGGCTTTTGCTCAAATTATTAGAATGTCAGGCTTGGATGCAAATTTTGCCAAAAGAAACTGGAAAATAATCCTTTATTTTTTACCTGTGTTGGTAGAAGAAAGGGAAAGAATTGAATTCTCTTGCCATGCCAAAGTTTCAGTGTGATATATCATTATTACAGATGAATGGTCTTTTTTTTGTATTATTTATGCATTACATAATTTTAACTTTTTTTCTTTTTTTTATTATTTTATTTTTTTATTGGTTGTTCACAACATTACAAAGCTCTTGACATATCATATTTCATACATTAGATTGAAGTGGGTTATGAACCCCCAATTTTACCCCAAATGCAGATTGCAGAATCACGTCGGTTACACATCCACAATTTTACATAATGCCCTATTAGTAATTGTTGTATTCTGCTACCTTTCCTATCCCCTACTATCCCCCCTCCTCTCCCCTCCCATCTTCTCTCTCTACCCCATCTACTGTAATTCATTTCTCTCCTTGTTTATTTTCCCATTCCCCTCACAACCTCTTATATGTAATTTTGTATAGCAATGAGGGTCTCCCTTCATTTCCATGCAATGTCCCTTTTCTCTCCCTTTCCCTCCCATCTCATGTCTCCGTTTAATGTTAATCTTTTCTTCCTGCTCTTCCTCCCTGCTCTGTTCATAGTTGCTCTCATTATATCAAAGAAGACATTTGGTATTTGTTTTTTAGGGATTGGCTAGCTTCACTAAGCATAATCTGCTCTAGTGCCATCCATTTCCCTGCAAATTCTATGATTTTGTCATTTTTTATTGCTGCATAGTACTCCATTGTGTATAGATGCCACATTTTTTTTTATCCATTCATCTATTGAAGGGCATCTGGGTTGGTTCCACAGTCTAGCTATTGTGAATTGTGCTGCTATGAACATCGATGTGGCAGTATCCCTGTAGCATGCTCTTTTAAGGTCTTCAGGGAATAGTCAGAGAAGGGCAATAGCTGGGTCAAATGGTGGTTCCATTCTCATCTTTCCCAGGAATCTCCAAACTGCTTTCCAAATTGGCCGCACCAATTTGCAGTCCCACCAGCGATGTACAAGTGTACCCTTTTCTCTACATCCTCGCCAGCACTTGTTGTTGTTTGACTTCACAGTGGCTGCCAATCTTACTGGAGTGAAATGGTATCTTAGGGTGGTTTTGATTTGCATTTCTCTGACTGCTAGAGATGGTGAGCATTTTTTCATGTACTTGTTGATTGATTGTATATCCTCCTCTGAGAAGTGTCTGTTCAGGTCCTTGGCCCATTTGTTGATTGGGTTATTTGTTATCTTATTGTCTAATTTTTTGAGTTCTTTGTATACTCTGGATATTAGGGCTTTATCTGAAGTGTGAGGAGTAAAAATTTGTTCCCAGGATGTAGGCTCCGTATTTACCTCTCTTATTGTTTCTCTTGCTGAGAAAAAACTTTTTAGTTTAAGTAAGTCCCATTTGTTGATTCTTGTTATTAACTCTTGTGCTATGGGTGTCCTATTAAGGAATTTGGAGCCCGACCCCACAATATGTAGATCGGAGCCAACTTTTTCTTCTATCAGACGGAGAGTCTCTGATTTGATATCAAGCTCCTTGATCCATTTTGAGTTAACTTTTGTGCATGGCAAGAGAAAGGGATTCAGTTTCATTTTGTTGCATATGGATTTCCAGTTTTCCCAACACCATTTGTTGAAGATGCTATCCTTCCTCCATTGCATGCTTTTAGCCCCTTTATCAAATATAAGATAGTTGTAACTTTGTGGATTAGTCTCTGTGTCCTCTATTCTATACCATTGGTCCACCCGCCTGTTTTGGTACCAGTACCATGCTGTTTTTGTCACTATTGCTCTGTAATATAGTTTGAAATCTGGTATCGCTATACCGCCTGATTCACACTTCCTGCTTAGAATTGCTTTTGCTATTCTGGGTCTTTTATTTTTCCATATGAATTTCATGATTGCTTTATCTATTTCTACAAGAAATGCCGTTGGGATTTTGATTGGCATTGCATTAAACCTATAGAGAACTTTTGGTAATATCGCCATTTTGATGATGTTAGTTCTGCCTATCCATGAACAGGGTACATTTTTCCATCTTCTAAGATCTTCTTCTACTTCTCTCTTTAGGATGAATGGTCTTTTTAAGAATTTACCTGATGAGCAGACTCCTATGCAAAGTGCCTATTCACACACAAGCAGGAGATCACAGAATGTAATAGAATATCCTCAGGAAAATCCCCAGGTTCTTCAGATTCTGACTGTGACAGTTCCCTTCATTGGAAAAGAGCAATAATAATTCTATCTACTTCGCATAATTGTGAGGACTAAATAGACAATGAGTCAAAAGAGAACAAGAGTGCTATCATGCAGTTCAGTTTTTGGACAATCTGCTAATATCAGTCAAGAAAATGAGGATTACTCCAAAACTTTTAAAAAAACAATATATATATATATATATATATATATATATATATATATATATACATACAATTTGTCAATAACAATGAATTAACCCAACTATATTTTCCTTACTCTTCCTATCTGCATGTATTAAGCGAAAGCTACCTTCCCCTACTATCTTCTGTTACATTGATTATTTCTTCCTGCTTAATCCTCCATCCTGTCCAACCACACCTTTTTACATAATAAAGTATATCTAGGTCAATGTAATACGCATCAGATTCTCAGGGACTCTATACCTCCTACAGCCACTCCTGTGCTGCAGGAAGATCTGCCCTGTTCCCTCCTCTCCAGTACCAAAGGTCTAGGAAATGTCATTCTAATTTGCCACCTCTTATTTCTAATCCATGAGAACAGCTAACATTTTACACTATTAACTTTCTGCATGAACCTTTTGGCCTGTGATGTTGGTACTGTCCCTATATTGTGGATGAAGAAACTAGAAATTGAGTGATGTTCTCAATTATGACTATCAGAAGTGAAGAAACAAAGAATCAACTTGGCCCTTTTGACTCTGGGACCCCACTGTTAACCAGACTATATACCATAGCCTCTCAATTACGAAGTTGAATACTGAAAATTTCTTAAATTTGTGCGCCTAACTTTGTTCCTACCTTGCTTTCATAGCCTCAGTAATTTCAACACAGCTTCCTAATCTGAGCCAGGAGAGAGTGACCCTCAACTGCATTCTTCAGACACCTACCTTTGCTTTGTTATGGTATGGTTATTTGAACCCTTACATTCTAGGGGAAGTTAGAAGGAGTCACTTGAGCCTGTGGCAGTGACTTGGACTAACAGGGCTAATGGGTGGTCCAAGGTAGTCCTCTCAGGGAAGGGAAGGCACAGTTCAGGATGGAAGAGAGAGGTGATCTGCACATGGTCATAGGGAAGCAGGGACCATCCAGGCGGGGGAATATGCCTTTTAGATGAGAAAGACCAAGCTGCCCTATGGCCACTCATTTCAAGCCAGCAGGGATGGAGGTGGTGGGGAGCTGTCTTTGCTCTTGGGTTCCTGAGAGAACACACTCTGTTGTGATGTGAACTGAACACTCCAGGAAGGCAATCTCTCCCCTCACATCAAACACATTTAAAGTTCACATGCCCTAGGAAGGGATACTCTTTAAGCTGTATCTCCTAACATTTAATTATCTCTAAATCCTTTTGAAAGGATTCTCTGACACCTAAAAGAAACTTAAGGATAATAACTTATACGAGTCATAGGCACTCGGATGTCCCTGGACAGAGGAAAGAAGAAAAAGTGAGCCTTGTTCAGAATGTCATCATGGTTACCCCAAATCCTAGGATGGGGAAGGTGGTCAATTACTATTGTTGGAAAAGATAGAGATTCCATCTGGGACTGAAAGTTCGAATAGTTGAGGAATGAAATCCTTAGTGTGTTAATCAAAACTATGAGATAATTAATGACTAGTTTTAACAGCTTGTGAATTTTATGTTTTAGAGAGAGAGGGAAGAAAAGAAATCGAGGGGGTGAAATAGAATTACAAATTCAAGGAAATTGTATTTTTTAGGAAGTAAAATTCATCTATTTTGATTTGTTAAATTTCCAAATATCCTTAGGATATTCAGAAGACAATATCCTGTGGGAGATAAGAATTATAGACTCATAAAGAGGGTGAGAGGTCAGCGATGGAGATGTCAACCCCATATAGAGTATAATTGAATCATGTGTCTCATTGAAAAATTGTTTAGGTCTAGAAGCTATGAGAGTTAAAATTATCTTCCCTATTTCACTGAGTGTATTTCATTATTTAGATATCATATATTAGACATAAGGAAGAACGTCTTGAGTGTAAGAGTGATTAAACACTGAAACAGACTACCAAAGGAGCTTGTGAAATTATCGACTCTAGAACATTTTAAAAATAGAGGCAACCATCTGTCTTAAATGATTTGGGTGGTAATTCTTCTTGGAAAAGGAGACTGGACAAAATAATAAACTTGATAGGAGAATTTTAAGTAAATAATTTCCTGAACATTTTCCTAATTTGGTGGCCTCATGCAAAAATAACCTGTATGTTTTGATCATGGACTGTTCTGACTTGCAACTTTATATAAATACAGTGACTTTGACTTATAAACTTTTTTATAGCAAGTGGTAGAAGAGATTGTTATATCCCTTGTGTTTCATATTTATTAACATTGCTCATTATCTGAATTTTCTGGAGAATACAGCATGCTGTGTACAGTATACAGACTTTATAGAGAGAATTGCAAAAATCAAAATATAAGGGTTTGGATTGGAGAACTGAAACTAAAATTTTAAAAGAAAGAAAGATATAGAATATGCAGAGGAGGCAACATTTCACCTTTATCCTCATAGTTTTTTGGCTAGGCCTGAGAATTAAATTGACATAAGACTGATCAACAGGGGGAAAGCAAACAGATTTATTTCATGCACAGCTTATGTGGCCTTGGAGCCTTCGTAAAGTAATCAAAGACACAGAGCTGGACATTTATATACTGAAGTGGACAAAAATTAAAAAGGTGTGCGGGGGAAAAAACAACTAAATTATGTAGGGAGGCTAAAAGATGAGTTATTTTTACAAGGTGTGTACGAAATATTCTCAGCTTTCATTTCTAGACCTTGATGATAAAAAGCATACTTTCCTCCTAGTACAGGGAGGAAAACTTCCACATGGGATTTTCATCTCCTACTTTTAAGGAAGAGAAGGAAGGTCAGAGTGACCTTCTTGTACCTGTTATTTCTCAAGTACCTTTGACCCAAATAACCAATATGCCAGAGTGGCATTTTGGGGGTGGTGTGTTTTTAATTCCTGCAAATGTTAGGACTAAGGGAGAATTATTTAATAAAATTTAAAACTAACCTTGAAGCACAACTGGCAGAGGTCATGTCAACTTGTACCCTCAAATTATTTTATTCAACCCTTTTTCCTACAGAGCTGTTACCAAAAATTTGTACATAAGAAATGGTGCCAAAGAGGTCAGCACAGTGTCACATGCCTGTAATCCCAGCCACTCCATAGGCTGAAGTGGCTAGCTTCTAAATGGCCTATACAGGGCTCCCAATTAAAAGCATCATTGGAAAAGATAACTGTAGCCAAGGAGCTTGAAGGAAATTTCTCTTTCCTTCTCCTTCCTCATCATCTAAGGCTCCTTGCTGTCCTTGGCAGAGAGGACAAACTCCTATCAGATTTACTCAGTCACTGATGGTTATTTAGGAACAGAAAATGAGTGGATGTTAGGAGCGTGACCCACCCAGCCTTATGGAGCTTCCTACAGAGGAAAGAGTAAGAAAGGACAGTGAGGGCCATCCTATGTGGACACTGTCCTCTAACAACGCATGGTGATTCTCTCCATGAATAAAATGTGCTTCAGTGACCTGGCTTAACCAACCACATCATCAGCTAGTTCTCCTTTGGAAAAAATTAGAAGAGAAGAACAGAATAATTTCATTCCCAAAGGATGAAAACATAGAAGTCTAGAATAGACCCTCTAGCCAGGAATCCACTGAAGAATTTCAGATATTTGAATTGAATTTCCAAGGAGCTATTCCTTGTATTTCTTTCTATTTTTGAAGATAAATTATGCAAGGATAAACAACAAAATAACACCAAGAATAAAAATTAGTTTTGTTCAATTCTATCATCAATGAGTTTTTTTTTTTTAAATCCAGACAGGGATAACAATGCATGTGATAGGGATACATTGTTGCCAACATGCTATTATATCTAAAATTATTTGATGGAAAATTCTACCCTTATTTTTATTGGCATTATGCTTCATTTACATCAATCCTGAATTACATGTTCATATCAAAGGAAAACAAATATAATAAACTTTATGCAAACTATTAATATACACTGCAAGCATGCTGAAATACCAAAGCCTTAATAGGACTTGTGTAAAAGTTCTTGCTAAAAAAATGTAAAACCAAAGATTAAAACTATAATGATTCTAGATTATCTCAAATTAAATGTATTAGGATACCTAAAATTAAAAAAAGACTCACCATACCAAGTGTTGGCAAAAATGTGGAATGACTATAACTCTCAATATCTGGCTGATGGGAAAGTAAAATGTTATGTGAACTTGGGATAATATCTTAGAAGTTTATGAAAAACTGAAAGACTTCCTTTCCCTATGGCTTATCTATTTTACTCCTAGGAATTTACTCCAGAAATATGAAAACAAGTGTCCATAGAAAGAATTGTATATGAAAGTTCATAGCTGTTTTATGTTAATAGCCCCAAAGTAAAACAATCCAAATGCCCATCAGTAAATGAATGATAGATAAATAAATTGTGGTAAATATGCATACTATATAATACTACTCTGCTAGTTTATTGACACACACAGCAAACTTGTTGAGCCATAAAATAATTATGCTGAGTGGAAAAAGCCAAAACAAAAGGGCTTATGTATTAGTCCATTTGTATTAAGATCTGGGCTAGGCAAGCTAAGCTATAGTAACAGAATGCAGATTAGGGGTTGCTTAAGAAAAAGATTCTGGGGAGGACACAAAGGAAGAATTACAAAGGGGCCTCAGAAAATTTGTGGAGATAGTAGATAATTTCACTGTCTGGGCTGTGGTGATAGTTGTCTGTGGGTGTATAGAAATTAGATGATTCTTTTAAAATATGCATTTTTTGTATGTTAATTATACCTCAAAAAAAAGTTCATTACATTAAAAAAAGCTCATTACAAAGCTTAAGAAATCCCTAATATCTGCCCCAGCTCAAATAGAAGAGACTATGTAGTTGTTGTTTATTTTTTTCTGTTTCTTTGTTTTTTGAGGTGATGAAGTTTACAGATTCTGGAATTTATCCAGAACTTAATTTGCCTGTTCACAAATGCCTACTCTTGAAATGCTTTGTATCAGGTTCATTGCACAGAAAGTCTCAAAGCCCTGAACTGAAACTATGGGCCCAAGTTCTGCTTGTTTTCCGACCGAAAGCAGTGCATCCTCAGAACTGCATGTCAGGAAGGAGCTTGTTCCTGATGTGAGTATGTGGCTGGTATTTTCAGCGACAAGAATGAGTAAAACTTTTGATTCAATTCT
This sequence comes from Spermophilus citellus, assembly GCF_964194105.1. Classification (NCBI taxonomy): domain Eukaryota; kingdom Metazoa; phylum Chordata; class Mammalia; order Rodentia; family Sciuridae; genus Spermophilus; species Spermophilus citellus. Next base: position 55,117,503 of record NC_138196.1, on the reverse strand, counting down.
CTGAATTTTCTTTTGGAGACTGCTGAAAATCTACTTCCTTTTGTTGGGGCTGCCTCTCCGGAAGGAAGGAGAGATTGGAAGTGGAGAAGAATGCAAACTTTTCAACGTGGAAGAAACATTTCTGGAGGCTGGTGTCAAGAGGAACGGAGCCTTTCAATTTCTCAGCAGGCAGAAATCTGCAGAACTTTTCTGAAGGTTACTCCTGCTCAGAAGGCTTTAAAATTGAACCGCCGAATTGTAATCCTTTCGCTGTTAACACAGATGGTCTCAATGATTCAGCCCTCACCACAGTGTAGTCTTTGACTTGGATACAAAGGACATGATGGGCAGGGGATCCTTGTGCTCCCTGACAAACCTACTCCTCCCAGGACAAAGTCAGCCATGGGAGTTTGGTTTCTATTTGCTTCTGCCTGCCTTCGTGAGTACAGATTTTCTTCACTTTTTCTATCAAAGCCCAAATCCTCAATCAGTTGGCTTTCAAAGATTATTTACTCGTTTCCAGTTATGCCACAATCACTTCTTATACAAACCAAACAATATGCCTCTTCATTAAAAGTTGTTTTGAGCAGAATTAAAGCTTATTTTGTTTTAGTTGCACAGTTTGGAGCCATTTCCATTTTACGATTAGTAAGTGATCATTATGAAAATCAAGAGTGAACGTGACCTGACGCTTCATAGGCTTTCATAATCTAGCGCTGTGGTGGAAATGAACATGGAGTGAAAGAAAATTAAGCTGTTGAAAATATTTGCATATGTATTTACGTGTAGTTTTTTTAGAGGTCTATAGGCTTCGTCAGCTTTTCAGAGATACTTGATCCAAAATAGTTTCAGAACCGCTGGTCTAAAAGCAACACTGCTTTGTTAGGGAAAATTGATGAGTAGGGTTGTGGATGTGTGGCTCTGGAAATGATGACCAGATCTTAAAATGGAAACACACAGTACACATCACTGAATAAAAAACAATTTAAGTGTTAACACCCAAAAGAATATTTTAATAAATACATTTGATGTATTTTTAAAAATTATTGAAAATGAGGGGGAAAACACAACAGTTCTGTTTCTGAATATTGTAATATTGTTTTATTTGGAAGTACATAGAGGAGAATGGGACCATGTCCTTTTCTTAAAGGACAGCTGGTCATCAGAGCACATGAAAACTGGGGGGCAGGAATTGCTGGGGATAAAGAACCAGGCAGTATATATATTCCTGTGATAATTGAAGCTATGGAAAAATATTACTAATAGTAATTAATAATTTCTTTGAAGTTTTCCGACTGTTGTTAGATGAAATTCTGAAGAAGTATTAGCCATGACATAGCCATTTTCTGCTACTCTCAACACAGAGACCATTAAAATAAATAGAAAGGCTATGGGTAAACTAGCAGGTATTATGGCTCTCTCTCTTTTTTTTTTAATAATTGGTGATGTGTTCTTCAATGCCTCCATTTATCAGTGAAATGACAATCAAGCTAATAAGGTAGTTGTGTAAGAAGAATCATTTGCTTAATTAATTCTAGATGAAGAAATCATGTAACAATTTAAACAGGAAATCTTGTGCTTTTCACAAAATGTGAGTAAGCATTATCAATAAGGTAAAGTGTGAATTATCCACAGACCCAATTACTTAATGTTTTCATAGTTACTCATTGAAATTTTCTAATTTGCTTGTATTTTTACAAAAAAAAATATGCAATTTGTGTTTAAAAGTTAAGTAGCTAGAACTTTTTAAAAAAATGCTTTATCTGTTAGAATCTAAACTGACCTCTCCAAATTATTGGTCAGTTCTCAAGTTTGATGTTACTTAAACTTCTATCAGCACTGGTTCACCCCTTTCTTTCTTTCTTTTTTTTTTTATTGGTTGTTCAAAACATTACAAAGCTCATGACATATCATCTTTCATACATTTGATTTAAGTGAGTTATGAACTCCCATTTTTACCCCAAATACTAATTGCAGACTCACATCAGTTACACATTCACATTTTTACATAATGCCATATTAGTGACTGTTGTATTCTGCTGCCTTTCCTATCCCCTACTATCCCCCCTCCCCTCCCCTCCCATCTTCCCTCTCTACCTCATCTGCTGTTGTTCAGTTCTCTCCCTTGCCCCCCCCCTTTCCCCTCACAACTTCTTGTATGTGATTTTGTATAACATTGAGGGTTTCCTTCCGTTTCCATGCAATTTCCTTCTCTCTCCCTTTCCCTCCCACCACTCGTCTCTGTTTAATGTTAATCTTTTCCTCATGCTCTTCCTCCCTGCTCAGTTCTTAGTTGCTCTCCTTAAATCAAAGAAGACATCTCACCCCTTTCTTAACGGGATTTTTCCCCAGGCGTTCCACACAAAAAATTCTCCTACTTTCCTTCTTACTGCTTCAGTCATTCCTTAGACTCCACTTCTGAACTCTGTCCCCCAAACCTCTCAGTGTTGGGGAACCCCTAAACTCTACTTGGTCATTTTCCTTTACTACCTATGATTCTATCTAAGAAGCTTCATTCAATTTTATGTCTCTAAAATGCCATCGATATGATAACGATTCCTAAAATCCTTTCCATGAGTGCTGATTTATCTTCTAAATTCAGTCACACTCACAGCTACCTTCTAGATGTTTCCATTGAGATGACCATGAGGCATCTAAAACTTAATATGTGCAAATAGAATTATTGCCACCCCACTTGAACACACACATATGCCTCGGTTAAAACAACAAGCTCCTCTCAAAGTTTTTTCCATCAAAGTAACTGGGCCTACCACCCTCCCAGCTGTTTAGGCAAAACAACAACAACAAAAACACCACATGCCAAAACTTGACTCCACCCTTTCCTTTTCAGTAGGGTTTCACAGGTAGGCTCATTTCTCTGTGCTCACAGTACGTAGACATCATCTCAATCTCTCCTCTAAACTGATGAAACTTCCCAGGGGTGTGTGTGTACCAATTTACCCTGAATGATTTTCTGCTAAAAGTACAATTACATTCAGCTCCTCATCCTTGTCTAATACTTCACTATTAAAAGTAGGATGGGAGGAACGTGAGTTTCAGCTAAAATCTTATTAAAAATAAGAATCTCAGGCATAATGAAGAAAGAAAATTATGTACTAAAAAGACTCCCCCAAATTATTCACATGTATATAAAATGTTTTAAAATGCTGGTTTCCAAGGCCCTACAAAATCTGAGTTCTGATTTTCTCTCCAAGCTTATTCTCGACTCTCTCCTCTCCTCTCACTATGGCCAGCCACAATGGCTCCAATATTTTTTTGTCTATCACAGTAGGAAGACTCTATCTCAGAGGACTTTTCCTTGCTCATCTTTCTCCTGGGACTCCACTCTCCCTAATCTTGGCATGACTGAATGCATATACCATTCATGTCTCAGTTCAGATAACCCCTGCTCAGAGAGTGATTCTGGACCACTCATGCCAGAAGGCTCCTACCAGGTATTCAGTCACATTTGGGACCTTTTCATTACACTAGGAAAGCATTTGGACATTTCTCATTTATTTGTTTGTCTTTGTGGCTTTTATTATCACTCCCCACTAGATGTTAGACACCTTGAAGACTTGGTTTTATTTATCTCTTTTATCATCTCCTCCTTATCCATAACACCTTCAACAGTTCCTGGCACAGAACAGATGCTTAATAAAATCTTGTAAAAGGTCAATTCCTTATTTTTGTAGCCAGCCAAAAAAATAGATGCAAGTATTATTTTAGTTAAACAAAGCAATGTGAATATCTATTTATTTATAAATTTCTAACATGGGATAATGCTCTCTAAATCTGATCTATAAGTAGCTGATATTTTGTCTATAGGTTTGTTTTCTCAATCCTACATAGTTTTGTTATAGAGCAATAGCAAATATAAGATTTTACTAAATATAAGATTTTACTATAAAGATTTTTAGCATCTTTATAATTTTGAAACTTTTGGTAACATTGGGTCTTTCTTTAGAGCCATGGTAAGAAAAAGTTGAGCAGCTGCCCACAAGTATCTGTCCCTCACTCAGATGCAGCCTGTGCTCTCTACCTGATTTTCATTCATTAACTGGACTTAACTATTGAGTCTGTGACCCCTGATCCTTATCCCAATGATCAACCTTAACATTTGTAACTAAACACACACACACACACACACACACACAGAGAGAGAGAGAGAGAGAGAGAGAGAGAGAGAGAGAGAGAGATAGGGAAAACAAAATAACAGACCCTCAGAGATACAATTTCTACCAAGATGTTAACATTGTTCTAAGACACTTTTGTTTAAATAATATTATGTGGGTGTTTTGCCTAATTTTGCTAAGGAATAGTGAGATCTTAAACAATAGGAGTTCATTGCTTTAGGAAAAAAATTAGATCCAGTTTTATTGTTTAGTGATTAAAGTCACTTAACTATAAATCAAATTTACCCACTTTAAGCCTCCCCTAAACTCTATTTGTGACATGGTGCTAGATTTAATCTCAAAAATACCTGACAAGTCAGTGCCTCTATCTTTAGGACTAGGAGCAGATACCAGGGCTTCTTTATATACTATGTTCCCCTTTATCTTTTATCTGCTAACATATCTATGTTATCTTTTATTAAATTTCTCCCTGTTGAAGACACATTTCTCTTTTCCTGTTTTTTTTTAAGAATTAGCATATCTGAAGTTATATTTTAATCCCTTTTAAATATTCCTTAACAGTTGTCGATAAAATATTTTAGTATGTCACATATTGCCTAATTGATATACCACTGAGTCTCCCTGGAGAAAGAGTGTTGTAAAATAGCTTATCATTGGTTCCCTCGATAAATCAGTGTTCCTGTTGTTTTGAAACACACTGGGAAGAGCAAAAGCTGTAGTTTTGATTAACATAGACAAGTCCAAAATGTTTCTCAGTTTTGAATGTTTCCATTAATCAATAATTCTACTCCAGAGATGCCAGAGAAGGTTTCAGGAAAAATCTTTCTGCTTTTCCAGTGCCAGACAGAGAGCTGTTTCTGGAAGGTTATGTGTTTGCCACTGTTTCTAATGTGTCTCACCCTAAGAATGATATTGATAATCTCCAGCCATCAGGCCCAAGGGGTGACTTTGATACCATCCTGTGGGTTGCTTCCAGCTAACAGCTCTTCTCTGCAGGCTTCTCGAAGATGTATGATACAGGGGGCATAGCTGAAATTTCTGTGAAGGTACCAGCAGAGATTCTTCCTCTGTCATTAAATATAAGAAATATTGATGTAATTCCTCTTCAGAAATTTTTTTATTGAGAATATTTTTAGAGAGATATCAATAATGAATTACACCTTTCAAAAAGCTGAAAGAAAGGATTTTGAATGTTTTCACCATAGGAATTGACCACTGTTTGAGAAGATAGATATGTTTAACCTGATTTAAACATTACCCAATGTGTATCTATAGTAACATTTCACAAGGCATCTTATCATTATGAAAAAAAAATTACATATCAATTAAAATTTATTTAAATTTCATAAAAATACTTTTTAAAAAAATGGACAAATTTTATCAATTTATAAGGCACAATGAGGAGATATTTTGACAAAAGTGAACATCTGAAACTTAGGAAGAAGCTTTTAGATGTTGCCTAGGTTACACTTCCTCTGTGATAGAAGACCAATATTTAACATATCTTGATTTAATCATTAAACAAGCATAAAGAAGAGAAAAAATGAGGCAGCTATTAAAGTGGAAGAGATTAGATCTCATAGTAATACAGCTATGAAATTCTGACCAGAATAAAAATATGAGTATGAAGAGAGTAATCATTTGCTTATTAATTCAAGGAACAATTTACCAGTTTTTCAAGTATTATGAAAATAGAGATTATATGACCCTGTTTTTACCATGCCGGTTTTTCAAATGTATGTGTAATAATCTCATTATACCTGCAGTGCTGATTCAGATGAAAGCAAATTTTCTTGTCTTTTTTTTTTTTTACATGCATCACTTCTTTTTAAAAATCATTTAAAATTAACTACTAGACAACTTAACTATCGGAAACATTTCATTCAGCTCTATTTTCTCAGGAACCATGGTTGAAACTGGCAAGGCAAAAGGTTGTGTAAATATCTAGGCAGGGGCAGAACTATCTAGTTATCCCCCAATACTAACAAGCACATTAGTAGAATATTTCGACCACATAGAGAGGGAATGAAGAAATCACATTGAGCAGAGTTACCTTATTTAAGTACCTCATTATCTCAAGGCACCAATGGAAGGAGAGTACTGTTATTCCTTTCATTATGTGCAAACACAAGTTATAGCACAAAGAGAGATGGTTCCAGTGATTCACACAGTAATTACAAGTGCCATATTCAAAAATGGGACAAAAGCAACAGCAGGACACTGTAACCTCAATGACTGTTAAGGAGGACAAACAGGGGAACTTCTTCAAAGGCCACAACAAATTGCAGAATCCAGTCCTTTGTCACAGGCAAATTATTCAGCAACAGGAGTGGTGTAAAACACAACTTGTGTATGGTAAAATAACTTGCACATATTCTCCTACTGCTGAAATATTCCTGCTACCTATACAAGTGGATTTGTATATATAACCAGGAATACTGGCTGCTTGATCCATTATTTGGTACAGCACTATGTAATTAATATAACTCTCATTATTTTTATTACCTGTCCACTTGCTCTATTTGGGCAAGGTTCTTTGTAAGGCATGGTAATACCTGCACAACAACAAGATAAGACTTATCTGTGAAGAATGCTATAAGATAAAAGATAATTGCTCCTTTCTTATTATAATTCTTTGACCACATTTGAACAAAATTAGATAGTACTTACTTCTTTATCCCTCCCTATCATTTACTCTTCTATGATCTTATTTTATCATTCATTCCTTTCTTTAAACTTATTTATTGCAAAAATATATTAACTCTCAGGTACACATACCACTAGACCAATTCACAGCAATTTATCTCTACTCTGAGAACCTTCTCCATACTGAATCCTCTGTACCCCAACCTGACAAACTGCTCTCCTGAATCTCATATATGTCCTCTTCACATATGAATCTTATATGTGTCCTCTTTCTTTGAATACAGATCTCTGTGCCATTCAAAATCATATACTTTGGGGTTTTGTTGTTTTTAAATTGAGTACACAGTTATGATATGTGTAATCTCTTTACTTTAGTCACTAAATATTCTGCTGCTAAGATTAATAACAACCCTTCAATCATTCAGACTGTTACATAGCATAGCAGTCCCTGCATCTGTTATTTCATTTTCCATGGTTCTGGTTTCCAGAAACATAATAAACTGTAATCCAAAATATTGAGTAGAGAATCCCAAAAGTAAATAAGCTATAAGTTTTAAATAATTTTTATTAAAATCATTGTTATAATCATTGTATTTTGTCATGTATTAGTTGTTGTTATTAATTTCTTACTATGCCTAGTTTATAAATTAAATTTTTTCACATGTACATATAGTATAGGAAAAACTATAATATATATAGGGGTTCAGTACTAACCAGTTTCAAGCATCCATTGACTGTCTCAGAATCTATTACCATAGATACTGGGATATATATATATATATTATGTAATATATATATATTTGAATATATATATTTAGTGACGTGTGTGTGTGTGTGTGTGTGTGTGTGTGTGTGTGTGTATCACCGGGAATTCACCCATTCTTCTACTATGGATGTTTGAGTTGTTTTCAAGTTTTTGCTATTATACATAATGTTGTTATTTTAAACATTCTTATTTATATAGATTTGCCTCTAAACTTTGGGGGCTCCAGAGCAGAGTATAAATGGAGGCCCAAACACCAATGTTTCAAAATATGAAATTTTATAAATCCAGCTACTGCTTGATACATATTTTTGCCCAGGGACCCAAAGCCTGTTCTCCAAGAGACCTCTAATCCATAGGCTAAAGGACTATCCTGAACCCTAAGCCACATGACTCTGTGACCTGAGGGTCAAAATAAGTGAATCTGAAACTTGGGTCCAGCACTTTTGGGAGGTGATGGGATCTACCTGAACCCAAACTCTGGGGCAGGCAAGTTTCTTCCTAGCTCCTTGAATTTTTTTTTTTACTTCAGTTTATAGGCAGCTCTCCATGATTCTCAAACTCTTCCCTGTTCCATACCTCTCTCCTAGTTTCTGGAAGACACTGACCATCCTTGGGGTTTTAATTTGTGATATTTTCATACGAAAAATATCACAGATAGATATTATGGTTTAGATATGAGGTTTCCCCCCCAGGATCATGTGTGAGACAATGCAAGAAGGTTTAGAAGTGAAATGATTGGGTTATGAGAGCCTTAACCTAATCAGTGCTTTAATCCTCTGATAGGGATTAACTGGGTAGTAATTTTAGGTAGGTAGGGTATGGCTGGAGAAGCCAGATTGATAAGGGCATGCTCTTGGAGGGGAGTGTGTTTTCTCTCTCTCTCTTTCTCTCTCTCTCTGCCATCTGGTGCCATGTACTGAGACACTTTCCTCTGCCATACCCTTTTTACCATGATGTTCTGCCCATCTTGGGCCCAGAGCAATGGAGTCAAACATCCATGGACTAAGACCTCTAAAACTGTGAGCCCCAAATAAACTTTTCCTCTAAAATCGTTTTTGTCAAGGTTTTTGGTCGTAGCAGTGAAAAAGCTGACTAAAACAATGGGGGTGACTTAAAAAACAGAAATTCATTTTCTCACAATTCTGGAGGCTGAAAGTCCAAGATCAAGATGCTGTCACGGTGGAGGTCCTCTGAGGCCTCTCACCTTGGCATGCTGATGGCTGCCCTCTAGCTGTGCCCTCACATGGTCACCCATTTTATATGCTTGGCCCTGGTATCTGTGCCCTAATTTCCTCCTCTTAGAAAGACATCAGTTAAATTGGATTCGGGCCCACCCTTAATTATAAATTAATGCACTCTATAAAAATCCTACCTTCAAATGCAATCACATCCTGAGGTACTGGAGGTTTGGACTTCAACATATGAATTTTTGGTGGGGACACAATCTAGTCCACAGCACTTGATATTTCTTGTCTTGTAGATGCATTATTTCAATTTCTTCCTCAATCTTCACATAATTTTCTCCTCTATGTGCCTTTGTTTCACTTATTCAGTCACTTGTTGTTGGATGTAGTGAATAGCCTAATTCAGGATGATGACACCTAAGGATCCTTAATTTATATCTGCACAGATCATTTTTTCCAAATAAGGCCACACATGTAAGTTCCCAGGCAACACATCCCTTGTGGGTCCGGATTCAAGACACTACAGTATTCTTTCATGAAATAAAAAGCAACTAAAACCAAACAATGTATTAAAATGGAATTTCTGGGTAGGAAGATCTCAAAATGCTCTACTTCACAAAACAAAACATTTTCCAAAGTGGATATACCAATTTCTACTCACACAGCAATATGAAAAATATTCCATTGAGTCATATCCTGTTACTCATTATGTATTCTTCTTCGCCATTTTTTCCAATTAAATGGAGGTTAAATGGCATTTTATTGTTACCTTTGATTTGCATTTCCCTGGTTCCTCCTGAAGTGATTGCTTTTGAAGAAATTTCCCTTCATTGTAGTTAGTATCACATATTGAAAATCATCATTTGTATGAGATTTTGCCAAGTCCTTTTTTTTTTGAGTCATTAGTGACAAGTTTTATATTAAGTCTGGACTTCTAGACTTGAAATGAAAATTCTACAAGATCAGAAACTGAAAGAGCCTTAATATCTGTCAGAAATCATCTTGTGTGATGTTGAGGCAAGTCATCCACTCTTGAGGACTGCTTCTCTCAATGTTTCTTTTCCTTTTCATTTTTTTTAAGAGGTAGGGAATAAGAGGTGATGAATACGGAATAAGAGGTGGCAGGATTATCCTGGTTGTTCTTTGTATGATACTTCTAAAATTCAGGATTTCAGTTTGAAGGAATAAATTTCAACATCTCTTACCAACTTTAGACATATAGTCCCCCACAAGAGCTTGCTCTCAACCCGAAACATCCTGAAGGAAAAAAAAGAAAAAACATCTGACCACATGTAATTGTTATATTTTGGCTTAATGCATATGCCACATATCTGCTTTTGATCACCAGCAGCATCTTCTGCATACTAAAGTGAGAAATTAAAAAAAGAAGAAGAATCACAAACGCACAATAAGACCAATCAGTGGTTGCTCATTCATCATGCAGCCTTCAACTGTGTTGCCTAAAGAAGGTTCAGAAACTGCAAATATGTGCCATGCCACCTGCTGAAAAGGCTATTTCCTGCCACTCTCCAAACGTTTATTAGGAATATAACAGGGCTATCTGGATGACTCAACATGAAACTCCTAGGAAATGAAGAGGCTCTTAATGACGAAATGCCATCCTTGTTGAAATTACAGCAATATTCATTTACTGACTCTATATGAAGCAGTAAAACTTTTTGATTTTCCAGTTGAGACAATCAGCTGATCTTGCATCTATCATGGTGGATACTTGAAAACAGAAAACTCCAATTGATCCAGTTACAACAATGACTGTGGTCAGAGCGTCTATGGAAGTAAATGGAGCTGTCAGAGATGACAGAGAAACATGAACTTTGATGTACAATTTAAATGCATTTTAATATTGTTGTGCCGAGCCACTTCAGTTAGGATTGGTTTGTGGGCACTAGTGAAACTGACTCTTACCTAAGAGAAAGACACCAATGTCATTAGGGCCTCACTATCCTGAACAAAATTTAAGTCCAAGAAGAAAAGGAAAATCAGCTACAGTGGGCATAGAAAAATTAGCCCTCAAATGTTTCCTCTGATGTCTTAGTAAAAAAATGATATGAAATATCATAGAAATAATGAAATATTAAAGTGCTGCTTCCCATCCAACGAGCACCTACTGCCCACAAGGAACTACAGAAGCCGCTTTGATAAGTATAAAGAAGTATAAAGACATAATCCTGCCTTCAAAAATCTTAAAACCCATTGGAAATAAAATCATAGAGAAAAATAAAGCTTTCAGTACTAGCTTTAGAAGAGAACCTGCCATCACCAATAAACTGTCTGAGAGAAGGCTAGAAATAAAGATGACTTAAAGTTGCCTGAAGAAATTTGTATTTCGGTTAGAGTTTTGAGGTGCCTGGACCTATCAGGGTTATAACAAAATAGAACTCTTCATTGAAAGAGGGGTTGGCCTGGCCTTAGATATTTGTATGGCTTTAGCCAATTATGGGATTTTCTCTTCTAACAAACAGGCATTCACAACAACAAAACAAAACAACTACTTCATGGAAAACGTGCTTTCATAGAGAAAAAACTTGGAAGGCATTGGGTACTCTTTAAAATACACATTTCCTCCTTACTTTTTCCTAGGAGAGCACTTCAGTGCTCCCCACCTTCTTACTTTTGGCAGAAGGTTTTCTGCTTTACACCCCAAATGGCATAGCTGTGTTTCTGTTAGGGCCAGTGGAGATCACACACAGTGACTAACGAGTGTCCAAGCCAGTGTGTGGCCATCCTGATCCATGTGGTGCTACTCCCCCCTCTGCTGACATTCTATTAAAATTTATCTTTTTCCAGATAGAAAGGTAAGAAAGCTTTCTGTGTGGCATTTCCTTGCCCTGCTTATTTACCAAGATCTGGCCAAAGTGGTGTGGACTGAATTCAAATTAGATGTCCCCGTAGCACAGAATAAAATTCTGGATACACACTAAGTGAAAATTTAGCACTCTATGACCTTAAGAGGTTACCTGATCTCTCTGCACCTCAAATTTCCTCATTTTAAAAATGAGCCAATAAGACTACTGTGCCTAGTTGTTGTGGAGATTGAATTTTTGTACATTATTTTACAGAGTTTTTTTAAAGTGAAGACTTTATGGCTATGTCTATGGTATAACACAGTCATGTAATCTTAGAGATACATGGACTTGGAATCACTTGAAATTGAAGACACAGGATTAGTATACCATGGTATATGGCTCTATTAGGTCATATGGTAAGCAAAGAAATACACAAAAGAACAAACAGAAACCCAAGCAAACCAGCACAAGAGAAGACATGAATATAAATCTACTCATATTCTTAAGCATAAGAGAAGGGATAGCAAGCAAGAGCACCAGCAAAGTACTAGAATAGAATCAAACTCTCATCTTAGAAATGATATTTTTGGAACATTATTATAATCTAATAAATGGTACCCTAATTGTCCAAAAACAAGTTAGCAGTTAAAATCTTTTGATAGTATTGGGCCTATGGGATTCAAGCCTAAGTTAAATTGTGACTAGATGTTTCCTCAGGGCAATTTCCAGCTCTAAGAGTATAGGTTTCATTTGGGAAGTTTGGATTTAATTTGGACATTATCCTTTTCATCAAATGACTTGGGGGTGCCACGGTGAGTTGTACTATCTCTTTCCTGAGTCCCTCGTCTTGGTAAATGAGCTTCCACCCAGGAGAACCAGCCAAAATTCTTGATTCTGAGTCCTTTTGATTCTCTCCCCAGATGACATTGAATGTCCCCTGCTTTTCTTTGTCTCCCAGCTGTCATCCTGTTCCAATCCACCAAAATATCCCTCGTGGGTTTCCTAAATCATCACTACATATTCAGTCTTGCTGTTCCACAGTTTACTGGAAGAGACAAAGGGACATGAACTGACTGGAGAGAGCCATTTTATGTGTTGCCAATGCTCATAAAATAAACCCCAAAGTCAACTTTATGTCTCTGCCTGGAGCCATGCCTCTCCAAGCAACCCGGCTTGTAACCCTTCAGCCACGCCACCCCTTTGTTCTTTCAGTTTGTCAAGTACATTCCTGTCCCAGTATCTTTGCCAATGCGCCTCTCTGTGCTGGGAATGTTCTTAAACCTCCTCAGT